>NC_134486.1:243482193-243597193 GCF_040206685.1 Ascaphus truei
CATTTTTTCACTTTATGAGTGCTTGTTGAAAGGGGTTCTTTTGCTTGCTCTTGCAAGGATTTTGTGTTCCCTATTGAACCACAATGAGATAGAGAGAGAGATCAGAGCCTCCCTTAAGGACTACTTTTTCTTTAACTCAGGATCGGTCTCATCTCCAGCGATCCTATGGGAAGCCCATAAGGCGGCAATTAGAGGCAAATTCATCTCTATTGCGTCCCATACGAAAAAAGTCAAACAAAAATTGATTTCGGAACTCACTGATAACATCTTAAAATTAGAGCAATCCCATAAAGCTAATCCCGCCAAAAAAACCTATAAAGCCTTAACAATAGCCAGACAAAAACTCAAACAAACCCAAATTGACGATGTGGAAAAAGCCCTTAAATGGACTAATCAACATTATTATGATAAGGGTAATAAGGCTGACAAGCTTTTGGCCAGCAGATTACGAGGCATTCAAAAGAGATCTCAAATAACAGCGATCAAGAATAGGTCTGGCGAGACACAATACAGTGACAAAAAGATAGCAGCGGAGTTCACAAAATATTATACAGAACTTTATAACTTAAGATCCACAACTGGTCGACCAGAACCAAAAGCATCAGAAGCAATTAAAAAATACTTAGACAAATGTCAACTCCCTGCTCTGACTGTAGAGGAGAATGAGGTCCTCAACGCGGAGATCACAAAAGAAGAATTAGAAGAAGCAGTAAAAGCATTGAAGATCTCCAAATCTCCTGGCCCTGATGGCTTCACTAATGTCTACTACAAGGGATACTTGCCCATACTATCCACGCATCTATTAAAAATGTTCAACCATTTCTTGGAGGGAAATTCGATCCCCACCTCCATGTCCCTTGCCAACCAGCCATAATTCATAAGGAAGGCAGAGACCCGATGCAATGTGGTAGCTACCGTCCAATCTCCCTTCTCAATAACGACCTCAAATTATATAGCAAAATTTTGGCCAATAGATTAAACCCTATCCTACCGAGGCTAATAAACATAGACCAAGTCGGATTTGTGACAGGTCGACAGGCCTCGGACAACACACGTAAAATAATTAATATTATTGAGCATATCCACCTCACAGGAACCAAAGCAATACTACTTAGCTTAGACGCAGAGAAGGCGTTCGGTAGAATCGACTGGCTATTCTTAGACCATACCATGCGTAAATTTGGCTTTAAAGACGCATACTTAGAAGGGGTCCGCAGACTCTACCAAGACCCATCCGCAACGGTTAAATTACCAGGGGGCAGTATCCAGAGTTTCAGCATTAAAAATGGTACGAGACAGGGGTGCCCCTTGTCCCCCCTCCTCTTCGCACTAACTATAGAACCCCTAGCGGCTACAATCCGAAATAACGTAGATATTCAAGCGATAGAAATTGGACGTTCGCATTACAAAATATCCCTGTTTGCGGATGACATAATACTAACACTCTCAAAACCCCAGATTTCCCTCCCAAACTTACAAAAAGAGCTTTTAGACTTCGGAGCCATATCAGGCTATAAAATCAACAACGATAAATCCGAAGCACTAAACCTAAACCTGCCAGAACCAGAGATGAAACTTCTTAAGCTAAATTTTAACTACCGATGGAGCTCCTCCTATATCAAATATCTGGGAGTAAAGATATCGGGGAACTATTATTCTCTATACCACCATAATTACCCGGCCCTCTTTCGGAAAATTAAATTACACCTAGATAAATGGGGAGCATACCAAATTTCATTGATCGGGAGAATGATCTCGGTGAAAATGAACATACTCCCCAGATTATTATATTACTTCCAGACACTCCCGATCCACATCCCTGGCATAGAATTGAAAAATATCCAGAAACAAATTCTCCACTTCATCTGGCAGGGGAAAAAACCCAGAGTCGCAAGAACAGTTCTATTTGCTTCGAGGGGGAGAGGGGGCCTGGGGGTCCCTGATATTACACGATACTATCAAGCCACCCAGTTAAGACAGGTAGTAGTATGGAATGCGGAGCCCGGCCAATATTGCTGGCTAGACATAGAAATGCAATACGCCGGCACGCCTTCTCTGCCAGCATGCCTTTGGTCCCTGAGCAGGGAAGATTTGCAGAAAAACAAGTTTCAATTAGGACCAATGAGACACACATGGGAGACCTGGACGACATGCAAACTGAAATTTAAGCTCACATCCGCCAAATCCCAACTCGCACCAATTACCCAAAACCCCAAATTTCCACCTGGCTGTGAGCCCAGACAATTTGAGCAATTCACGACTAAAAAGATAAGGGCAATTGCCGACTTCTTGAGCATAGGAGAGTTCCTGAGCTACCAAAGGCTACAAAACAAATACGAAATACGGGGATTGAACGTCTTTAAATATCTCCAAATCCGGCACTTCATCCAATCAATATCACCAACGTTGGAATTTCCCCCTCTCACGAACTTCGAAAGGCTATGCAAAGAAACGTCACACCAAAAAGGTCTAATAACGCAAATATACACAGAACTAGAAAGGGCAACAGATGCCCCGGTTCATGACTACATGCTCCATTGGGCAGCAGAACTGGGCATAGTTATAGACTGAGAGAACTGGGAAAGTATTTGGGACTCAGCCTCAGGAACTTCCAAATGTACCACAATCAAAGAAAATATATACAAAATACTGTTTCGCTGGTATCTTACCCCAGTTAGAATAAATCAAATCTATCCTCTGGCCTCCGACCTATGTTGGAGAGGCTGCGGACAAAAGGGTGACATGGCCCACATATGGTGGTCATGTCCAGAAATTCAGAAATACTGGGAAACCATACAGACTCTAATCACAGAGGTCACAGACCTCACAATACCCATTGATCCGCTGACATACGTGCTGGCCAGGCCAATCGAGAACATTGACCGCCCAACAAGAAAATTGATCTCCTTCATTCTTATGGCGGCAAGATGTGCGGTGGCGGCCACGTGGAAGAAGGTGTCTCCCCCCCTAGGCAAACAGTCAAAAACAGAATACAGGAAGTTATGTTAATGGAAAAGCTCTCGGCCTTCCTAAAGAGGAAAACGGAGCCCTTCTACAACACATGGGAACCATGGCTGACCCGTATGGAGGACTAAGGATGGCTACCCCCTACAATAGAAGACCGTAGTGAAGGGGGAATCTCGTGCGATGGACTGAGGAGGAAGGGCCCTCCCTTCCTCAGACCCCTCTCCCCCCGCCCCCTATCTCTCCCTCTCTGCCCTCTCCCCCCCCCCTCCCTATTCTCTGTTTCTATCCTCACGCCAACCCTACCGACCCACGCTTTAAGGTCGGGGACGCGTTGAGTCTTTCCCTCTTACTGTCATTAAACCAAGAAAACCTGTATTAGGCAATATGATGTTTATTCAGCATATAATGTATATCAAATAATGCTTAATAAAAAACTTTTGGAAAAGAAAAAAAAAAGGTGTAAACTGCCTGGTCTCCAGTGACAACAGATTAGAGATTAAAAAACAAAGACTTTGTGAAATAATACATAGTTACATAGTAGATGAGATTGAAAAAAGATATGCGTCCATCAAGTTCAACCTATGCTAAATTTAGACGACAGAAACTTTATCCCATATCCGTACTTATTGTATATTGATAAAGAGGAATGGAAACAAAAAACCCAGTGACATACAGTATCATCCAATGATCTCATAAGGGGGAAAAAATCCTTCCTGACTCCAAGAATTGTGAATCAAATTACTCCCTGGATCAATATCTTTCTCATGTTTACTTATTTGGTATATCCCTGTATATCTTTCCTTTCTAAAAAGATGTCCAACCTTTTTTTGAAGATATCGATTGTATCTGCCATCACAGTCTCCATGGTAATGAATTCCACATTTTAACTGCCCTTACTGTAAAGAAACCTTTAATTTGTTGCTGATGAAATCTCTTTTCCTCCAACCTTAAGGGATGACCCTGTGTCCTTTGTACTGCCCTTTGGATGAATAGTTATTTTAAAAGCTCCTTGTATTGTCCCCGAATATATTTGTATGTAGTTGTAGCCGGGACCCTGTTTTCTCCCCCAATTGTTGTGTGGGGTGGGATATGTCGCACCCAGGGAATGCTCCAATAACGGAGGTGCCATGTTTAGGGTGGCGCCGGCGCAGACCTAGTCCGTCAGGAGGTTGCGCATGCGCAGAGCAGGTTAACAAAGCCCGCGAAGGAGGAGAGCTCGGGGAGGAGGGGAGTTAGGGGACTACGGGTCCCAGCAGCCCCCGCGGTCCCCCGTGACACAGCAGAACCAATCAGGTACGGGAAAAGGAAGGAAAAGGAAGTGGTGGGGCGTACGAGGAGTCAGAGCTAGCTGGCGGAGGAAGGAGAAGGAGCTCCAGTGTAGGGAGGCAGGCCACCCCTACCTAGGCTGCATGCCCCATACCCAGTTAGGCCCTGAGCCCCAGTAGAGTGCAGCGGAGCTAGGGACTGTCCATAGTCAGGTTCCGGATTCCCTTTTGTGATACGATCGCTATCGGGACAGTTCTACATCAGCGGGAGGCCTGGGACCAGGCGCCGCCACTAAGCCGCAGCGTGTATGGGTGGGATCGCCCCGGACACTCACGGGTGACGTCATCTACGCCCACGCCGATCCTTTGTGAAGATAGTTGCAGAACCGGATACAGGAGTGCCCGGCAGGTAAACTCCAAGTGCACCAACGATACCATTTTCACTCCGGGACACGGTGGCTGCGCAGTCACACACTTATACATCCCCTGACTCACTTGGGGGTGGGGGAACGTATTCCGGGCGGGAACTGGACACGGGGTGGGATCACCCGGTGAAGGGAAAGGGAGAGTGAGCGTTCAGCAGACGCTGGTAGTAGTGTCTCCTCTAAGGAGGGACACCTGTTAATTAAGCTGTTGGTTGCTGCAAGTAAACGTATATTGGTTAAGGTATATCGCTGTGTGTGTGTTCATGTACATAAGTTCCTGCGAAGACCCACTTCCCCTAGGGCGGAAGCTGTTGCAGGTGGAGGCGCTGCACCAAGTCATAAGTATTGTGAGCACCCCAGGCTCTCTGTGGCAGAGGCTTAGGCCCTGTGAGCCTACAGGTTATACAGCATATGGTAGTGGCCTGTGTCCGATAGGAAGCAGGGCTACATAGTTATCATATGCCCACTTAGACGCCTCTTTTCTATTGTAAATAAATCTAATTTAGCTAGCCTCTCCTCATAAATTAGATTATCCATCCCCTTTATTAATTTGGTGGCTCTTCTCCTGCACAATCTCTAGATCCATAATGTCTTTTCTAAGGAGTGGTGCCCAAAATTGTACTCCATATTCAAGGTGCAGTGTTATTAATGCTTTATAAAGGGGCATAATTATGTTTACTTCCCTTCCATCCATTGCCCGTTTAATGCAAGATAACATCTTGTTTGCCTTTGCAGCTACTGCATGATTTTGGGCACTATTGCTAAGCTTGCTCTCTACAAGCACTCCTAAATCCTTCTCCATCAAGGATTCCCCATTTAATTTGTAAATCACCTGTTTATTCTTGTTTCCCAAATGCATAAACTTACATTTGTCTGTTTTAAACCTCATCTGCGATTTACCTGCTCAAGTTTCTAATCTCTCCAAGTCCTTCTTGAGAGAAATTACATCCTGCTCTGATTCTACTACATTACACAATTTAGTGTCATCAGCAAAGGTGGAGCAAAGGTGGAGATTTTACAAGCGCCTCTTAGTAATCACTGATTCACCCAATGCGTGTTTCCACTGCAAAGTCTTCCTCAGGGGCTAATCAGTGATTACTAAGAGTGGAAGACGACTTCATTCAGCCCAGTGCATGCTGTGACGGCCGCGGAGCAGATGCTGTTGCTGTGAACATCATTGTCTGACCATATGACCCAGGGTGGTCTGAATGTTTACAAACAAAGGCACTTATGTAAGTGGAATACTTTGTGTTTTTAATATTAAAACAGTATTATACAAGTTCACATAAAAAATAATTATGAGATGTCAATACCTTCCAGATAAGCATGTGCTTAGATATATATCGATGTTAGATATATATCGAGAGACAGCATAAACCATTTATCCTTATAAATGCGTTGTCAGTTTATAATAAATTCATCATTAAATTCCAGAACTAGTAATAGATGTCAACAATGATCATGACCTTGTTTGCTTTTGTTTGGAAGTTGGTAAGTCTAGTGAAATCTGTTTGTTACACCACTTGTTTGATTTATTCTTGAAAATAACTACAGTACTTTCTTCAATGGTCATCCATTATATAAATGAAAGATGGATCTTGTTAAAGGCGAAATACACTTTGGACTTTATTTTTAAAATACTTTTTCTGATTTATGGTGTGTAGTTCACAGTACTAGAAGTCAAGTTTGTCCTGAAAGAGCAGAACTTTGTTGCAGATTGTGATACTAGAACACAAAAAATATATTAAAACACAGACAAAAGAAGAACATGGGAACAAAAGTATATTCAACTACTGACCTCAAAAAACAATTACTTGATCCAAGTTACTGGCTTCATATTATGGAAGCTTACATTATAATGTCCTTCCTGAACCCCAATGCTAAGAAAGTGTTAGCCTAAAAATCTCTTCACGCCCCACTATTTACATCCCTCTCAAAACTAACATACTTATTCCCTACTGATTTATGCTAATTGTTTTTCTGTTCCACTTAGATCACCTAAAGACTTAGGCCCACATTTACTATTTGATGCTAAGCCATAAAGTACCCCATGTCCCAATTAAATGAATGGGTTGCAAGATGCCTTATGGTTTAGCACAGTTAGTAAACTTACCCTTCATCTCTACCGCCATTTATCGACTTTGGATATTGTATGTATTTATGTATTGTGACAGAAACCAGGGGATGGTAATAAATTCCATATACAGGGCTCCCAGGATACTGAACAGTTTCTGTCCTGTCTAGGCTGAACAGGGCAGCCTCGTGGTACATGCACTCCATTCCACAGTTTGTCTGCTGCCTGTTTTCTGTCACCTGTCATGATGATTAGAGATCAGGTATATACTGCACCGACACACTTTATTCGAGCAAATACCCAGTATGTACCTGGCAGATACCTGGAATGCGCCGCTCCTCACCTCTGACAAGCCCCGTTGCGTTTGCCTTCCCAGCCTGGGTTCATGCCTGGCTGACGGGCGGCTGATCTGTTAAATGATAATGATTAGGATTTAATAGGCTGCAATGCTTCGCGTGTCTACCAGATGGCATAAATTCATGAATTGTAATGCAGTATATATATATATACTGTGCAGTATTGCAGCCAGCGGGAATCAAATGCTTCAATCCCTGCCTGGAAAATACCTCAATGCACTCGGGCAGAAAACAGTCACAAACCTCAATACACCCGGGTATACCCGAATTCGTGGGACTAGCCGAGCTCGAATAAAGTGTGTCGCCAGTGTAAGACCTGTTTCCTGTTTCCTCTTCCCCTCCCCAAGAGCCTGGAGGCTGGAAGGCTTCTGAACTACAGAGGGGGGAGAAGCCTCTTCCCCAAACAGGTTCAATCATTCTGTTTGTTTGTCTAAGACTGCAAAGGTACTTATTTTGTTGGTGGAAGTGGACAAGCCACTTCCAACCATGAGTCAGGGAATATCTAAGTTTAAGTTATCACTCAGATGAGCAGCTTTTTGTTTGGCTTTGTTTTCTGTTTGCACTGTGGCAGTCTCAGTGCCTGGCACTAAATAAACCAGACATAGCCTGTTTAAAGGAACAGTACGTGACGTCTCATCATTTAACCTACCCTAAAAGACCGTGTTCTAACAGTCCCGGACAGACGGCGGAGCCCCGGAGTAAGCCGTTTGTCACATATGGTGGAGAATGCGGGCAGAACACTAAAAGGTCTGCGGGTTAAAGAACGTAGAAAAAAAAAACGCAATGTCGCTGTCCAGAAAGACGCGAATGAAGCCCTGCAACAGGTGAATAAAATCCAGCAAGAGACTAATGCAAGCCAGCAAGAAACAAACCGCTTGCTGAGAGAGGAGCAACAACGGTTCGCCCAGGGCTTGCAGCAGGAACTCGAGATCCTGAGGGGGACTATCAGTAACCTTCCACTGGCAGAGGCAGCCCCAGTCCCGAAAATGACCAGGGCAAGCCACTACCTTCAGAAGATGGGACCCTCGGATGATGTGGAAGCCTATCTTCTCACGTTTTAACGCACGGCACAGAGAGAGGGATGGCCAGAAGTTGAGTGGGCTGGTCTAATCGCACCCTTCCTAAGCGGCGAACCCCAGAAGGCTTACTTTGATCTAGAGCCAGCCGAAGCTAACGTCTATGCAAAATTGAAGTTCGAGATCCTCGCCCGCCTCGGCGTAACCACGGCTGTTCGTGCCCAAAGGTTTCACGCATGGTCCTTCACGATGGATAAAGCCACCCGAAGCCAGATGTATGACCTCATCCACCTCGCCCGGAAGTGGCTACAACCCGAGATCAACTCAGCAAGCCACATCATGGAACGGTTGGTTATGGACCAGTTCTTGAGGAAACTTCCCTCTGCCTTATGCCGTTGGGTCAGTCGGAGTGACCCCCACAATGCGGATGAGCTTGTGGCCCTCGTAGAAAGGTACAATGCAGCAGAAGAGCACCCGCAACCCACAGTCGTGGAGCAACCCCACTACCCGAGGTTCCAGGACTCTTCCAGAGACGGTAAAAGGGTACAGGGGTTAAGGGGCGCTGAAGAGCGGCGACCACCTTCACGCAGCACCAGCAACAGTGGCTCGCACACTAAGGGCAATAGCCAACATGGGGAGCCGGGAAAAGGCTCTAAGTGGGACACAGACTATGTACCTAAATGTGTAAATTGTTATGAGAGGGGCCACACAGCAAAAATCTGCCCACTAAATGATGAACCCATGCAATGCAACAGCGTGGAACCTTATTCGCTGTGGTCCAAAGGTATGGGCCCTAGCCCAGAGGACCCGTTGAATAACCATCTGTGGGCATTTGTAAAGGTTAATGGTAAGAGGGTTCGGGCACTTCTGACTCTGGGAGCATGGTCACACTAGTGTCCGAATACCTATTGCCCATTAAGAAGAAACAGGTAAACAGTTCACAAAGAGTGGCAATTTGTTGTATACATGGGGATAATCATGAATATTCCACTGTTGATGTTTTTTTTTAAACAGAGTTTGGTTCTTTAGATTTCAAGGTGGGTATTGTACCCAAACTGGCACATGATGTGTTAATATGGACCGACTTTCCCCATTTTCTAAAAATGTGGTCCCCCGCTCAGAATAGCGCCCAGAGTTCAATAACGGACCATAACAAAGTATTGTCAGAAATGGATGTTGACGAGGGCCCAAATAAGAAGGGGGAAAAGGAGGAGTGCTGTAAAATTCCCTTCCCCATCACTACTTTGGTAGGGAATACCCCAAATCAAGATGTTGATCAGGCACTTATCAGCCCAGAACCGGATAAGACCCTCGCTGACCTAGAGGTCAGTCCTGGGAGTTTTAAGAAGGCCCAGTGGGAGGACCCCACATTAGCGGTAGCAAGGGGAAATATACGGGACCAGAATAGTACTCCTGGCCAACCAGATAGGTCACTTGCTTACCCCTACTTCGAGGTAGAGAACGACCTAGTATATCGGGTTGATAAAAGGAAATCAGTTACAACTAAACAATTGTTGGTACCACGGACATTCTGTAACGTAGTACTACACCTCGCACATAGTCATCCATTGGGGGGACACCTAGGGGTGGAAAAGACAAAAGAAAAGGTTCTCCGAAGCTTCTATTGGCCTGGGGTTCTGGCAGAAATTACAAACTATTGCTCCTCATGCCCAGAATGTCAGATCACCGCCCCGTTCAAAGCGTACCGCAGCCCATTGGTACCCCTTCCCATAATAGAGGTACCATTTGACCGGATTGCTATGGATCTAGTAGGACCCCTAATAAAGTCTGCTAGGGGACATCAGCATATATTGGTAATATTAGATTATGCCACCCGATATCCGGAGGCAGTTCCCCTACGTAGCACCTCTGCTAAAAACATAGCAAAAGAGTTAGTAGTTCTGTTTTCCCGGGTCGGAATTCCTAAAGAGATCTTATCTGACCAGGGAACACCATTTATGTTCCAAGTAACAAAAGAGCTATGTAAACTCCTAAAAATCAAGCATCTCAGAACCTCAGTCTATCATCCACAAACAGATGGTTTAGTGGAAAGGTTCAATAAAACCTTAAAGAGCATGTTACGCCGGGCGGTCGATAAGGATGGGAAAAACTGGGATTGTGTGTTACCATACCTGTTATTTGCCATTAGGGAAGTTCCCCAATCATCCACAGGCTTCTCCCCGTTTGAACTATTGTATGGCCGACACCCAAGGGGCTTACTGGATATAGCCAAAGAGACTTGGGGACACGAGGTTACCCCTTACAGAAGTGTAATAGAGCATGTTGCCCAGATGCAGGACCGCATTGCTGCAGTCCTACCCATAGTGAGGGAACACATGGAGAAAGCTCAAGAAGCACAGAGGAATACGTATAATAAGGGTGCTAGGGTCAGAATTTTTTTTCCAGGTGATAGGGTACTAGTTCTGGTTCCCACCGTGGAGAGTAAATCCCTTGCTAAATGGCATGGGCCATATGAGGTCTTGGAAAGAGTGGGAGAAGTGAATTATAAGGTAAGACAGCCAGGTAGGAGGAAACCTGAGCAAATTTACCATATAAACCTACTCAAGCCCTGGAAAGATAGAGAGGTCTTGTTAACCCTAGTACCCCCAGATCCGTCAGAGAATGAAGAAACTGACCCAGAGGTTAGCATAGCTGAAACCCTGTCCGTGCATCAGAAACGAGAGGTCCAGAATTTAGTGAGAAGAAACAGAGAAGTCTTCTCTACACAGCCAGGTAGAACTAGCGTAATTGAACATGACCTAGTCTCTGAACCGGGGGTCCGAGTTAACCTTAAACCGTACCGAATCCCAGAGGCCAAGAGAGAGGCTATAAGTTTAGAGGTTAAAAAAATGCTAAAACTAGGCGTAATTGAGGAATCCCAAAGTGGGTGGAACAGCCCTATAGTTTTAGTCCCAAAGCCAGACGGTACAACAAGGTTTTGTAATGACTACCGGAAACTAAACGCGGTGTCAAAATTTGATACTTATCCTATGCCCAGGGTGGATGAACTTGTAGAGAGACTGGGCAAAGCCCGATATCTCACAACATTAGACCTAACAAAAGGGTACTGGCAGGTTCCCCTCACAGAAAGGGCAAAAGAAAAAACAGCCTTCTCAACCCCAGATGGCCTCTTTCAGTATAAGGTGCTGCCTTTTGGCTTACATGGAGCTCCCGCCACATTCCAAAGAATGATGGATAAAATTTTAAAACCACATGCTCGGTAGGCTGCCGCCTACCTAGATGATGTGGTAATCCATAGTGAAGATTGGCAGTCCCACCTTCCAAAGGTCCAAGCTGTGCTCGACACAGTTCGGTCTGCCGGACTAACTGCTAACCCCGCTAAATGCACTATTGGTCTGGAGGAGGCCAAGTATCTGGGGTATTCTATTGGTAGAGGGTTACTCAAACCACAAACACTCAAAGTAGAGGCGATACAAAATTGGCAAAGGCCAGTTACAAAAAAACAAGTAAGGACCTTTTTGGGGTTAATTGGCTACTATAGAAGGTTTATTCCCAATTTTGCAACTAAGGCAACCCCACTAACCGACCTCACAAAAGCAAGAGGACCGCTAATGATAAAGTGGTCCCCCGAAACCGAACAGGCCTTTAGAAGCCTGAAAGAAGCTCTCTGTGCCCAACCAGTGTTGGTCACACCTGACTTCTCCAAAGAGTTCGTAGTCCAAACCGACGCATCTGAGGTAGGGCTGGGGGCGGTACTCGCCCAGGAGTCTCAAGGGGAGGAGCACCCCATCCTTTATTTAAGTAGGAAACTAAATCCCCAGGAGAAAAATTACTCCATAGTCGAGAAAGAGTGTCTCGCAATAAAGTGGGCTGTAGAGACGCTCAAATATTAACTGTTGGGGAGAAAATTCCGGTTGGTCACAGATCATGCACCCCTTACCTGGATGTGTCAAAACAGGGAGAAGAATGCTAGAGTGACCAGGTGGTTCCTAAGTTTACAACCCTTTAAATTTTCTGTGGAACACAGGTCAGGGCACAAACATGGCAATGCCGACGGGTTGTCAAGGATGCACTCCCTAATATCCATGGTCGCTCATCCCTCGAGGTCTGAGCTGGGGGGGAGGATATGTGACAGAAACCAGGGGATGGTAATAAATTCCATATACAGGGCTCCCAGGATACTGAACAGTTTCTGTCCTGTCTAGGCTGAACAGGGCAGCCTCGTGGTACATGCACTCCATTCCACAGTTTGTCTGCTGCCTGTTTTCTGTCACCTGTCATGATGATTAGAGATCAGGTATATAAGACCTGTTTCCTCTTCCCCTCCCCAAGAGCCTGGAGGCTGGAAGGCTGCTGAACTACAGAGGGGGGAGAAGCCTCTTCCCCAAACAGGTTCAATCATTCTGTTCATTTGTCTAAGACTGCAAAGGTACTTATTTTGTTGGTGGAAGTGGACAAGCCACTTCCAACCCTGAGTCAGGGAATATCTAAGTTTAAGTTATCGCTCAGATGAGCAGCTTTTTGTTTGGCTTTGTTTTCTGTTTGCACTGTGGCAGTCTCAGTGCCTGGGACTAAATAAACCAGGCATAGCCTGTATAAAGGAACAGTACGTGACGTCTCATCATTTAACCTACCCTAAAAGACCGTGTTCTAACAGTCCCGGACAGACGGCGGAGCCCCGGAGTAAGCCGTTTGTCACAGTATGTTTTTTTTACCTCTGTGCTAATACAGCACATTTGATGAAGAGAGCTACAAGGTTTAAAAAACTCTGTACACTATATTATTTTATCTATAAAGAAATCTTATGTTGGTACTCTAAAAGGTATCACAACCTGCAATGCAGCAAATCATTGTTTTGAAATAGATTTTATACAGTAATAGTACTCCATAATCCCTCATACTATTCCACATTATCCTTTACAGTGCCCTTACCATGTATCTAGCTCAACATGGGTGCTGGCACTCCATAAGTTTTTATGAAGTATCAGGTCATGGTAAATGCCCATTTTCCTGGGAGTTATCGGACAGACCGTAACAAGTAAGCGGTTGGCCTGATCGAAACAGAAGTGAAACCCCCTCCACTTCTGTTTATTTCAGAGAGGGGCTGGTAGTGGTCACATAGTCGCTGCTGAAGTGATCACATGACTGGAAAAACTCGGGTTCTGGAGGCGCTCTAGTGTTGCCAGACCTCTGTACTGTAAAGGTTATGTTACATGTGTAACCCTGCTTCCCCCCATCCCCCAAACTCTACGGTGGTGTCTAGGGTGCATGAGGGCAGATTACATGCGGTGTGGTGCATACCTGTGAGGAACAGGAGGGCCTGAGCTTCCCGCGGTGTTGTGGGGGAGCCAGGACCGGTTTTCTGGGGTGATTGCCTCCATCTTTTCTTAGTGGTGCAGCGCCTCCATCTTCTATACTCCCAGGAATATGGGACAGGACCTGTATAGAAGAACCCCTTGGGTCCCAGGGTAATACCTTCCAATTCACACACAGTCTTTGGTAATAACGAATAGTCTCTTTTATTGACAGATCAGCAATCTCCCAACAGTAGTGGCTTCCAGTAGCCGCAACAACAACAGCAAAGACTTGTTATTACGCCGCTCTCCTTCCACATAGATAATTCCTCCTCTCCTTCCCTCCAAGTTTCTCCTCCGACAGGATGGTCTGGGCTAGGGCTTCAATACCCCGTGGCCCACCCCCGATTCTCCCCATCACCCCTGGCAGTGGGGTGAGGGCATTGGTCCACCAAGTCTATAATTCTATCAGCTCTACTAAAGGAAGCTGAATCTTTCCACTCCTCTCTCTCTGCTCCTGCACTCTGCGCAGGGGAGACCGCGGTCTCCTCCAACTCCTCGGACCGATCCGCAGGATTCTTCGACTCACGGCATACTAACTGATCTGCATACTCCCGGCATAACTAATCGACAACTCCAGACTCTCGATATCACTATCAGCTAACTCTACTCACCGGAGTTGGCTGCTAAATATAGAGCTAGCCCCGCCCCTCGTGATGTCAGCAGAACCTCCCCTCTTGCTCACGCCTGCAGCAGAGTCCAGGCCTGCATCTACCACTCAGGATAGGGCTATGAAGGGGGAAAACCCATGATGATTACTGGTGCCTGATCTTAACAGGACTTACCACAGTAGAAGGAAGATAGGTATAGCCTGTGCTGTTTACAGGGGGCTACACATGTAAACACTCATCTATAAGTCTCAATCTACTGTATGTATTTTTTTTATCATCTGTTTACTGTATGTATCTGAAACTCATGATCCCGATTTTATTCAGAATGATAATACACAATACAAAACATACTGCAATGCAGCTAAATTATTTACATTAGTCTACGTACACAAATTTAAGCTGCAATGTTACAATAATTCACAACTACAACCCAACAGCAATATACTTATAGCAGGGTACTTCTCCTTAGCTCCGCAGTGCTATTAGTCCCGTCGCTAGGGAGGATTCGGGTGAGTTGCGTCGGCCATCTTGTGGTTGGCGCAGCCACATATAATGGGACTTTGTGCAGCGCAGTGGCCATTTTGTGGTCGGCGCCACCAGAAGAGGATGTCTTGGCGGTTCAGGATTTCCTCTGCTGAACTGGAGATAGCGTGTCAGTCCTGACAGAGCCTTGAGAGGGAGAGGTAGTGTCCAGGGAGCTAGTCAAGCTTCCAGGACTAGGCCAGAACTATTCCCCCTAGGCCCCAGGCAGTCCCTTTACCTCAGTGGAGTTTGTAGAGCCCAGCCACAGCATAGGGATTCCCCTGTAGTAAGACGCTCCAGCGGAGAAAGACCCGAGCTGGGAAAGGAGTTCTGCCGGTTGGAGGTATCACCACGTGGTTGCAGGAATGTGAGGTGTGATTGACTATTGTTGGAAATCCCGCGGCATGGGATCCGACCATTATTTCTCTCCTGGAAGCATCCCCTGTTTACAGGCCTATAACCAGGAAGTAGAAGAGCACCACCATAACAAGGGGGAGGGTAGTGCTGCCCTTACGCATACATTTGGGAAGGGTTGCTCTGTAGGGTACCGGGTTCTAGGTGCCCAGGACACCATCCGTACTGTTGAGGATAATTACCTATATTGTTATTACTGTGTTTGTGTTATTGTTATTGTTATTATTGTGCCTACTGTGGGACCACAGTAAAGAGCTGTTGCACACACTGTTGTGATTGTGATCATTTGGGGTATACAATATATGTATTCAGGTTCCCGTGAGGAGTCATTCTGCCTACGCTGGGATCTCACATGTGGAGGCTCTGCACCAGACGTATCCCAGGCTCCCAATCAGCGGAGGCCCAGGCCTGCTGTAAGCCTAACAGGTATCATCAGTACCACTAACTATGGGCTATTTCCCTTAGGGGTAGGGAAATGGTGTTACATACTCTAAGTTCTTTCGCAGGGCCCAAAAAATGTTACTGTATTAAAAAAGTGAGATAACGTGATCTGCAAAAGTGCTTCGAGCTGTATAACAACTGTTTTATGAAGACAGATTAGGTTACCTTCAGCTTTATAGCGAAACAAGTGACATTGGTAGGTGAAGAGACACTAATAGAAACAGACTGAACCAGTTAGCATGTCAGCTATGTGTGACTGATACATGGCCTGAATGCTCTGTAGTATTATTGCAAAATGGCCCAGAGTTTCTGTGAAACATTAGATTTTTGTCAACTAGAAAAAAGCTAAAGGGAAACTGTCAGCACAGTTATTTGTTGACAGCCTTTAACTTGCAGACTCTGAGGTCAGGCATAAAAGGGGGCGCAGCTGCCTCCTTGAAAATATTCCCCACGCCATTCCCTGCAGCGGTCATAATGCCAGTGTCTCTCTTGTAGTCTGGTTGCTAATATTAGAATGTTTTCCCTTGCCCTGTGTGCTCTCTGTCTCCAAAACTAAAGAAAATGTTAGGTAGCGAAATTCACTGCTAGATAAGTCTTGAATACATGTAGAGACGGTTCTCACGTCTTCTCTACAGCAACATTCTATTATCTGGAGTTCCTGCTGAACAATCTATTCAAAACTCAGAAATGTGTCTTTCCCTCTCTCCTCCTTGGACCCATTAACTAGCTTCCCAATACATTCGGAATCCTGTACAAAATTCTCCTCTTCTCCTTGAAGGCTTTTCACTCCTTTTGCCATCTTTATATCTCTGCTCTTATATCTGGTTAAGTACCTGCTCGCCTCCTCCTCTTCTTACTGTCTCACATGTCTCTACTACTGTGTCCTGCCTGAAATCTTTCTCTCGTACATGGAACTTTCTTCCCCCATATATAGCCATCAAGTTCCCTCCATCTTCCAGACCAGCCTAAAAACTCAACTTAACCAGGAAATATTTCCAAAGCATTGTTAAATGATCACATGACCGGCTGTGTACGCACTTAATCATATAAAATGTGCACTTCCACATACTCTTTTTGTCTCTGTAAGTCTCTGGATACACCAATTAGAGAGGAAGCTCCTCAGGACAGTGATACGTTTACCCCAGTGCTTTCTTTGATGTATTATGACTTGAATAATATCTTGCTACACTTGCTGGCGCTATATAAATACAAATGTAATATGTGTCAGTAAGTTGCTGTTTTCATTGATATGCTCTTACAAAAGTAGCAGTCCTGTTTTTATTCTCAGGGTAGCACTACAGGTATCTTATACAGTAAAGGAACAAAAAAGTTTATGCTATGAATATGCTGTCAAAACAGAAATGAAGCTACCATTTTGGAACACCTATAATACACCTCATTGTCAGTCTACACATCAACCTCCACTGAAGAGCAAGTTTATGAAGAGTGTTTATGGCTGATAGAAAAAAGAGATATGTGTAAGTTTTAATATTTAACAGTAGGGTATTTGTGCACCCACAGTTCACCTTTATAGTAAGGGAACTCTGATACTGGTTTTGGCCTGCTTTTAATTGCACTAAATCACAAAAGCATTTGTTTATTTAACCCCTTCAAGGCACTTTCACATATTTCGCAAACTTTTGTTCACGGGACAATAAGACACTACATATATTCAGTGTAGGTACCTGCTAAATTTTTTGATCAAATGATGCCAGCAAATGACTCCATTGTTACACAAACTTAGGTTCTAAATGTAAACATGTTACTAGTATATTTTAGCCCAAATTGGTAGGAGTGCAGGATATGTTCTTTTGTTTTCCATATATGTTAGGCCAATCCATCTAACAGCAGCACACTTCTAAAGGTAGGAGCGCGGTAATATGTACAGTCTTCCATCATTATACCAATCTAGGATATAGCTAGGGTTATAACAGAGCAATAGTAAATGTATATCAATGTTTACCTAACCACAGCAGCAGGAGCTAGAGCGGCCGGGTGCTTTAATGTATGATGCGTCTATCGATACTCAGGGGCCTATTCACAAAGCAGTGATAAGTGGTTTAATGGTCGATAAATGCCCTTATTGCATGTTACTGCCTGCTTTGCTATTCAGTAAACAGTGATAACAGTGCGGTATCGCGCTATAATGGCTTTTTTACGACCATTAACAGCCAGAGCCAAAAAAGTCGTCCGACAAGCCAAAGAATTTCAAAATCACTTTTTTTTTGCCAGTAATAGCTACTCACTAAACAATGATAAGCTTTTTGAACATTAAAATATTGCAATATTTTGACGTCAGCTAAAGCTTGGTGCAAGATCCTCAAAACATTGTATTTATTTTTTTCTGTGAACCCACGCAGGTCTCTGGAGGGTCTCTGGGGGTCCCCGCGGGTCTCCAGGGATCCCCGCGGGTCTCCAGGTGTCCCCGCGGGCCTCCAAGTGGTCCCCACAGGTGTCCGGCGTCCTCCGGGTTTTGTCCAGGGGTCCCCATGGATCTCCAGGTGGTGTCCAGGGGTCTCCAGGTGGTCCCCGTGGGTGTCAGGGGTCTCTGCAGGTCCCTGCTAGCCTCCAGTATCAATATTGTGCTGAGGGAAAAATTGCAGCCAGTTTCATTACCTTAGCGCCGAACCACTAAGGTAATGAAAGGGTTAAAAATCAGGCACTGCATAGTTGTTGGTACAGGGTGGGGGTGAAACTTGTAGTTGCCCCAGGGTGGGTGTTTAGGCCTTGCGGGAGGGTGGCAGTAGAAGTTAACCCCTTTATGACCTTAGCGGTTACAACCGCTAAGGTAATGAAAGGTAATAAAGGGGTAAGCCCCTCGGGCTACCATTCCTCAAGGCCTAAACACCAACCCAGGGTAACTATCACCTTAGTGGCAGCGCTAATAGCGCTTTAACCCAATCAAAAAACAAAAATATACAGTGAAATACATTAAAATAAATACAACCTCCCCTAACACCAACACATACAGTAACGGGCAAAATTACTATTATCCAGATATGGAAAATAATGCATTTGCCAATTTAAAATAAAACCAGCCAACATAAAGTAAAGAGAACTTGCACTTACCCTTGCCAGGGTGGAGGCCATCCTCATCCACATCACTGTCATTGTCCTCCGTTGGCAGCAACAGTACAATAAAAAATACAATCTAATGGCCCCTAACCCATTTATCACCTTAGCGGTTAGTAATCGCTACAGTAATTAAGGGGTTAACCCACCTCCCCCCCTACCCAACCGGGAGGCCTAACCACCTTCCCTGGGGCAACTACCCACACCATCCACCCCCGCTACCCATTGATTGGCACAGTGCTTTACCACTATAGCAATAAATGGGCAAGCTAAAAAATAAACAAGCACCAAACACTACATTACTACAATACTACATTAAATTAAAACAATCACCAAAAGAAGCACAACGAAAATAAACAATTAAAAAGAAAACACTAAAAAAACATAAATAAATTAAAGCAAACACGAAAAAAACAACATAATTAAAAATCAAGACCAAAAATAAACAATAATTACAAAAACAATCAATAAACAATCAATAAAGAATACAAAGATTCAAGGAAATCAACAAAAACACACTTAAAACAAATAAAAGCAAGCATTTGCCAAGAATGCATTGCTTGTCACTGTATTTATCTATAGCCCCATAGATAAATACATTGGCAATCAAAAATATAAAAATTTAAAAATACAATCAAAATATCTGAAAAATAAAATTTACATACATTCAATATTTTTTTTACCTTTAGATGTTTTCACCCTCCGATTCCCGGGGCCTCAGGAAGCTCTCGACCAAAGACACAATGATTCTCAGCTTCAGGTAAGTTGCTTGTTCTTTTCTTCTGTTCTTCTCTTTTCTTCTTTCTTGAGTACTTGTAATCCATTCCAGGGGGAGGGGGTGTGGGGTGGGAGATGTGTTCCCGTCATTTTCTTGAGGTGAAATGCGACGAGGCAGGGCTTATATTAGGCTGGTGACATCACATTTACTGTCAAATGACACATCTCCAATCCTATTGGATGATGTACCATGTGACAGAATCTCTTTTTTTTGTAAAGGTATTGATGTCATGTAAAGGGAGGGACGCCAGCCAATCGGGAAGGCTGTGCTTCCCCCCCTTTAAATACCACATTTTTTCTTATTATTGCAGAGTGTATCCCATGATAAGGAATGTTAACAAGATTAAAAAAGTTGACAAAGCACGTGGATGGAGAGTGGAGAAAAATTTGTGGATGTTATATTTTCTGATGAGACATCAGTTGCCCTGGCCACTATGGTATTCCGGAAAAATAGTTTAGCCCTAAAACCTCAGCCAAAATATCCACTCAAGGTTCATTTGTTGCAGGGAAAACTCAAGACTTGGATTAAGAGCCATAGTTATATTTTAACGCAAGTTCTGATTTCAGTATTCTAAATGTAACACCCCTATCCCACCCAGATGCGAGAGATAGGGTGTACACGAATAACAGTGGTCTCTTTGCAACTCTGACAGGGTTTAGACCTGTTCCGTTTGAGTGTTAGCTCAGTGGGTTACCTTTGATCTCAGGGTCTCTCTTTCTCTCTTCATGGGTTCAGGCCTTGGCTGTGGGGAGTGAATAATAGAACAGGGTGACAGGAACTTTTCAACAGATTTTCTTTGGTACAACATTCTCCTCCAGACAGAGTACAGGGCAGGCAATATAGAATTATAACCTCAAGCCTTTCTTCGTTCTGAAGGCTGTATATTGGCAGGGGTTAGCTCCTCAACCATCTACGCAAGATACACTCCTTTTGGTATATCATTCAAGAACCCTACACCAAAGAACTTATTACTTGCCCTGAGTGAATCCCTCTCATCAGGGATTCACAGCGGATGCTTGACTGAAATGTCCTCCTGAGTGTCTCTCACACCCTGGAGTCTCTCAACCCCTCCCGGGGTTTGCTCTCCCTGTGGTCTCCCCCTCTCTCTCCCTGTAATTAGAAGGAGTCACATATTTATTCTTGGGGAGTGGCCAAATTTCTGCTCCAGTAGCTGGGCAGATTTATGTGTAGCAAATACCACACAATTCTGGCATGTGACTCCAGCATCTTCCAGACAAGCATGTGCCTGAAAGTACAACAATAAAGCAACAACTGTTGTGATCTAACCTGCCAAGCCTGGTGACTGATTAACTTTGGCACTGTTTGCAGCTCATGCAGGGCAATGGGAAGATTTTATCAGGGTGCTACATAAGCAGTAGTACTCTAACTGAATCTGAATGTGACCCTGTACCTGTATAACAGTGTTACATTTGTTTTTTCTATAGGTATCATGGATAAAGTGTTCTTCCAGGAGGCCATTATCTCCCAGGTAGTACCATACATTTTAGATTTTTTTCTCATTGAGTCATCAGTTCTTCCAAGATAACAACACAAAATACAGTGCATCTGCTACAGTCATTAAGGACAGTGGAATAAACTGGGTCAGAACACCACCAAAATGAGTACTGTAACTGTTTTGAGCAGTAGTATACTGTTAACTATGCTACACTGAGCTTTTGTGTGTGCTTGCTTTATTCTTGGCAATAACTGTACTGTCTTTGTTTTTGTTTTTATATTTGCAGATCCCCCGATTTGAACCCTATAGAATTAGTGTGGCATTCAATGATATAGTACAACTCCAAAAGTTCGGGGAAACAGCGTCAGGTGAGGACAAGGGAGTGGGGATGTAATACCGAAGGAGAAAGAGAGAACTGACATAGAGCAGAAATGCAGAGCAAATCGGGCATGGAAATGAATGAGACCTCCAATGGTTATACGCACAATTGACAGGATAAATATGAGCATATCCCAATACTGTGGCAAACATGGGTGGAGGTACACTCGGTTCAGCAGGACCCTGGGGAAAGAATAGAGACCGGAATAGTGCAGGTGGTACTATTTAATAATTGTATTTATCACAAAAAGACCCCCTTACATTGAATCCCTACATAAGGAAAGCCAGTTTAAAACATCTCTTTGATAAAGCGCCTCCACGGCGGGAAACGCGTCAGAGTTTTTTAATTAGTGTGTTTGTCCTTTTGGCTCATATGCCTAATAAATAATCTTTATTTTTTGCCCCAGCCCTTTTTGATTTCCTTTTTTGGCAGTGCTCTACTTTTCTCCTACTCTCCTATTTCTCTACTATCGGTATAGCAGTACGCCCCGGTACAACTATTGCACATCAGCTGTTTCATCCAGAGGATTTTTCTCAACAAGCTGCAGAGTGGATCGGGTTTCCAGCCAGTGTGTAGCTGACACCCCAGCCCCTCACCTGTACCGGGAACTGAACACAGCTGATGGAGACGAACAGCACAGAGGAGGGGATCGTCCTCTGTCTCTCTACCAGCAATCACCCCCTTGACAGCGTCGGACCGGTACATCGCGGGAGATTCATCTGGCACCCTGTAAGGTGGTGGGAGACTCTGCGTGCAGGTTTCTACTACCATCATCTTGTCCTATTACACCGGGTAGCAGTTACCGCATGTCCGATTGAGGAGGGTTTTACCCCATCTGCCATAGGGGGGTGTGCACCATCGGCTCGGTCGGAGTCTATCCCGGTTCTATACAGGTGAGGTGGGGGTCATCTTGGCTCACACACACCATCGGCACTACCCACGGGACACTCATTGCTTTATTTTTTACATATACCGGCTCATCAAGACATATTGTCTCAGTGCCTACTTTAGACTTTGCAGTATTTGCAGCATCAACTTGAGGGTCCCCCCCCTTTTTTTCTACTTAAAACATTATACGAATGTAAAGATGCCACCGTGACTCCCGGGAGCCGGGCGAGTCCCACTCCAAGTCTCTTCCGCCTCCGCTGTCGTCACTTCCGGGTTCCAAGATCCAGCAGCCCAATGACCCTGACTCCCTTTAGCTGTGCACTGTGCTTTTTGTTTTTTTCTGCACCTGAATCCTGCTACCAGCAGCTGACACGCCTCAACAAAGACTCTTTAAGTGGGTGAGGAAACAGAAGGTTTCATGAAGAAAACTGTGAGTAAACTAGGTCTTGTTGAAGATATGCCTGAAGATATCCGCAATAAGGTTCAGAGGAATGTGGATCCATGTTTACTCACCTTGGCCTTCAGGGGATACCTGTCTCATTCACTAAAATAACCTCAAGACTTCTCACTGTTAACAAGAACTGTGTATATTTTCAATACTCAAGTCACCCACTTCTCTATGGAGTTCTCTGCTTATTTTTTAATCTTTATGATCAATCTTGATCTGGTTACTTCGGCACCCAAAAACCACCCTTGAAGCTGTACAATGCAAACCAAATATGTAATAAAAATACTGTGTGTGATGGCTGGGATTCAACTTTTCAGAGAATAAAACATAATGAATTTGAATCCATGCAAAATACTTTTGACAATATTACCCTGTGAGTGCCTGAAGACCATTGGCACCTGAGACTTCCGGCACTCAACCTTATGATCACTTAATGTAGTGATCACCAGGGTCAACGACAGCAGGGGAGTGCCGGGACATCTGTACCAGACCCAGTGGCTGCATGCGACTAACAGGCCCCTGATTGCTGCAAGGCCCCAGCAGGCCTGCCTCTCCCTTCCAAGCCATGCTGTAAGTCTGGACTAACTTCCGCATCTGTGTGTCCTACCAGATGCCTTCCAGCCCCAAGGTACATTTTTCTGTAGGCATTGTTAGGGGGTATGTATTGAATGGGTATTGTGGTGGGGGTGTGGTGTGGGGGTATTGTGTGAGAGAGTGAGAGTGAAAGGGGGAATAGAGGTGAATGAGAGGGGGAATAGAGGTGAATGAGAGGGGGGAATAGAGGTGGGTGAGAGAGGGGGAATAGAGGTGGGTGAGAGAGGGGGAATAGAGGTGAATGAGAGGGGAATAGAGGTGGGTAAGAAGGGGGGAATAGAGGTGAATGAGAGGGGAATAGAGGTGGGTAAGACGGGGGGAATAGAGGTAGGTGAAAGGGGAATAGAGGTGGATAAGAGTGGGGGGATAGAGCTGTGTTAGAGAAGGTGAATAGAGGTGAATGAGAGGGGGGAATAGAGGTGAATAAGAGGGGGAATATGGGGGAATGAGAGGGGGGAATAGAGGTCGGTGAGAAGAGGAAATAGAGGTGGATGAGAGGGGGGAATAGAAGTGGGTGAGAGAGGGGGAATAGAGGTGAATAAGAGGAGGATTAGCGGTGAATGAGAGGGGGGAATAGAGGTGGGTGAGAGGGGGGAATAGAGGTGGGTAAGACGGGGGAATAGAGGTAGGTGAAAGGGGAATAGAGGTGGATAAAAGTGGGGGGATAGAGCTGTGTTAGAGAAGGTGAATAGAGGTGAATGAGAGGGGGGAATAGAGGTGAATAAGGGGGGGAATATGGGTGAATGAGAGGGGGGAATAGAGGTGGGTGAGAAGGGGAAATAGAGGTGGATGAGAGGGGAATAGAGGTGGGTAAGACGGGGGGAATAGAGGTAGGTGAAAGGGGAATAGAGGTGGATAAGAGTGGGGGGATAGAGCTGTGTTAGAGAAGGTGAATAGAGGTGAATGAGAGGGGGGAATAGAGGTGAATAAGAGGGGGAATATGGGGGAATGAGAGGGGGGAATAGAGGTCGGTGAGAAGAGGAAATAGAGGTGGATGAGAGGGGGGAATAGAAGTGGGTGAGAGAGGGGGAATAGAGGTGAATAAGAGGAGGATTAGCGGTGAATGAGAGGGGGGAATAGAGGTGGGTGAGAGGGGGGAATAGAGGTGGGTAAGACGGGGGAATAGAGGTAGGTGAAAGGGGAATAGAGGTGGATAAAAGTGGGGGGATAGAGCTGTGTTAGAGAAGGTGAATAGAGGTGAATGAGAGGGGGGAATAGAGGTGAATAAGGGGGGGAATATGGGTGAATGAGAGGGGGGAATAGAGGTGGGTGAGAAGGGGAAATAGAGGTGGATGAGAGGGGGGAATAGAAGTGGGTGAGAGAGGGGGAATAGAGGTGAATAAGAGGGGGGTTAGCGGTGAATGAGCGGGGGGAATAGAGGTGAATGAGAGGGGGGAATAGAGGTGGGTGAGAGAGGGGGAATAGAGGTGGGTGAGAGAGGGGGAATAGAGGTGAATGAGAGGTGAATAGAGGTGGGTAAGAAGGGGGGAATAGAGGTGAATGAGAGGGGAATAGAGGTGGGTAAGAAGGGGGGAATAGAGGTAGGTGAAAGGGGAATAGAGGTGGATGAGAGTGTGGGGATAGAGCTGTGTTAGAGAAGGTGAATAGAGGTGAATGAGAGGGGGAATAGAGGTGAATAAGAGGGGGAATAGAGGTGGATGAGAAGGGGAAATAGAGGTGGATGAGAGGGGGGATAGAGCTGGGTTAGAGAGAGGGAATAGAGGTGAATCAGAGAGGGAATAGAGGAGGGTGAGAAGGTGGGAATAGAGGTGGGTGAGAGTGGGGGGATAGAGCTGGGTTTGAGAGGGTGAATAGAGGTGAATGAGAGGGTGAATAGAGGTGAATGAGAGGGGGTAATAGAGGTGAATGAAAGGGGGGAATAGAGGTGGGTGAGAGGGGAGAATAGAGGTGGGTGAGAGGGGAGAATAGAGGTTGGTGAGATGGGAGAATAGAGGTGGGTGAGAAGGGGGAATAGAGGCCGATGAGTGGGGGAATAAAGCTGGGTTAGTGAGGGGGAATAAATGTGAATCGGGGGGGGGAATAGAGGTGGGTGGGAGTGGGGGAATAGAGGTGAATGAGAGGGGGGATAGAGGTGGTGAGAGGGGGGAATAGAGGTCGATGAGAGTGGGGGTATAGAGCTGGGTTAGAGAGGGGGAATAGAGGTGAATGAGAGGGGATAGAGGTGGGTGAGAGGGGGGAATAGAGGTGAATCAAAGGGGGGAATAGAGGTGAATGAGAGCAGAGAATAGAGATGGGTGCATGAGGGGGAAAAGAGGTGAATGAGAGGGGAATAGTGGTGGGTAAGAATGGGGGGAATAGAGGTGGGTGAGAGGGGGAATAGAAGTGGGTGTGATTGGGGAAATAGAGGTGGGTGAGGGGGGGGGAGGTGAAAGAGAGCGGGAATAGAGGGGGTTAAGAAGGGGGAATAGAGGTGGGTGGGTGGGGGGAATAGAGGTGGATGAGAGTGGGGGGATGGAGCTGGGTTAGAGAGGGTGAATAATAGAGGTGGGTGAGGGGCGAATAGAGGTGGGTGAGAGTGAGGAATAGGGGTGAATCAGATGGGGGGAATAGAAGTGAATGAGATGGGGAATAGAGGTGGGTGAGAGGAGGGAATAGAGGTGAATGAGATGGGGAATAGAGGTGGGTGAGAGGGGGGAATAGAGGTGGGTGAGAGGGGGAATAGAGGTGAGTGAGAGGGGGAATAGAGGTGAATCAGAGGGGGGAATAAAGGTTGGTGAGAGAGGGGGAATAGAGGTGAATGAGGGGGGGATAGGGCTGGGTTAGTGAGGGTCAAAAGAGGTGGATGAGAGGGGGACTAGAGGTGGGTGAGAGAGGGGGAATAGAGTTGAATCAGAGGGGGGAATAGAGGTGCATGAGATGTAGGGAATAGAGGTGGGTGAGGGGGGGAAACAGGTGAATCTGAGGGGGGAATAAAGGTGACTGAGAGGGGGCAGGTCTGCCAACAGACATCGTGGGGCACAGGAAAAACATTTTAAGCAGCCCCCCCCTCGTGTCGGCGATATTGCATTGCCCCCCCAGTTTCACACCTCATGAGCCCCCTCTCTTCCCCCCCCCTCTTCTTATGTACTTCTCTTCCTTCCGTCTTACCCCATCTCACTCTTCCGCCTCGCATGTATTTATCTCCCCTGCGTCTCACTCTTACTCCCTCTTTTCTTCACTCACCCCCTCTCTCCTCTCCCTCCGTCAAGTCAATTACCCCATGCTCACTCATTCTCTCCCCCTCACACAATTCCCCACACAAGATATATACCAAAAAACTTCCCACACCCAATGCAAAAAGCTTCCCACCCCCAAATATATTTAAAAAAGACCTCCACTCCCCAATACATATAAAAAGCCCCCCCCCCCCAATACATATAAAAAGACCCCCACTCCCCCCCCCAATACATATAAGGCCTGCAGAGAGGGGGCCCGGTCGCGATCGGCAGCCATTATCTTATATTCCCCCCGCCCTTGGTGGCCCTGACGTCCATGCAGGGGGCCTGGCCCCCTGACCCACCGGACCCGGGACGGCAAGCCCGGAAGCTCTGTTGGTGCACAAAGTTTCGGGTATCTCCCTTCCTCAGGTGAATATTTATTTTGCAAATATTGCACCTGAGGAAGGGAGATCCCCGAAACGTTGCCCGTTTGCAACCTGCAAATAAACCACTTTATTACACTATAATGTCTGGTGTCAGACTTTATTAGAACAGTGCGGCAAGAAGATATCTAGTTACATGACACACATCATACAAAAAATAAGAAAATGTGCACCAAATATATATTGACAAACCAACATATACCGCTCATGATTTTAGGTGAGAAATTGATATTTGACATAATTCTTCTTTCAAATCAATTTATAAAAATAATTCTTTAAACATAGCAAAATGCCAAAGTGCGGGGAAACAGTTTCAGGTGAGGATAATCCTGCTTGTGCAGCCAACACAACATAGACAACCAAATTCTTCAAAGTGCGAATGAAAGGTCCATATGGGAATGAAACGTTGTTTTTCCACTGTTCTTGGCTCACATTAAATGTAGAACTTCATTATAAACTTATGAGTAGAGCGCTACTTTGTAACTCTGTCTTAGAGGAGATCTGCACTTTGAAGAAATTGTTTACTTTTATGCAGTTCTCTTCATGCTTTCTACTCTGATCCTTGTCTTTCTTTGTTATCCTGTTTCTTATTGTTGTGATGCTTTTGTCTGAATTTAAATGAGCAGTTATCCTTGTTATCAATTTATTTTTTGCCCCGCTCTTCTTTTCATTTCTTTTCATCATCATCTTTTCATCATCCCCATTGGTTTAGTCAGTAATACTAATATCTTTCCCTGATTCTCTGTAACGGTTTATACTTATCAGTTTTTGCGCCTGTGTTTTCTTTCTCTCTTCTATATATCCAATACTATTGTGTATAGATTAACACTTTGGCACCATCAAATTATACATTTTCTAGTTATATTGTTTTAGTTGCGCACTTTGTTATTTTATAGTATATATATATATATATATATATATATATATATATATATATATATATGTAGCCAGGTCTCCCCAGCCTGTCAGCACCCCCCTCACCTAGCTGCCGATCGTGGGTGCCGCCGAGTCCAATGGCGGCTCCGCTCGGCGATCTCAGAAGTGAGGGCGGTCAGTTCCCGGCTCGGGGGTTGCCGGGGATGCGTGCGGCCGGTTTCCAAGGCCGCACGCGCATCACAGGGATCTTGGCGCTCTCGGAGCCAGGCGGGGAGGGCGCCGCCATTAGAAAGGGACTCGCACATGCGCAGTGATCGCGCATGCGCAAGAAGGACCCCAGAGCCAGGGAAAAGTCGCGCGAGTTTGAGACTAGGCAGGGAGACAGTGAGACAGCCCCAGATAGCTTGCGCAGGTGCAGGTCAGGACATAGAAATCCCGCAAACCCCTAGCCTACCAGGGAAGGCTCTAGGTAGGGACTACGAGTCCCAGGAGCCTCTGTGCGCCCCACGTGACACCAGGGAGCCAATAGGGCTTAGGATCTCCAGGCAGGGAGAAAGATACATTTTCGCGGGTTTGAGCCACGTTAGTCAGTTGGAGCCAGGGAGCTGTGAGGGAAGGAAGGGTGCGGGGAGTGAGTGCAGCTCCTGCACCCAGATAGGTACCCACACCCCAGGTAGGCCCCAACTCCCCACAAGGTTAGTGGGTAATTGAATAGGGACGGCCCAAGATAGGGACGCTGCCCTTAGTGTTAGTGTGTGCTGTCTTGTCAGGGTCACGGCTGTCAGTGCCGGGAGGTCTGACAGGCAGACACAGTGTTGTGTAGCACATTGGCTGCACGCATCCAGGGAGTCACAGCTTGTTGCTGCAGGCGCTGGGATCAGTTAAGTAATAGTCAGGACTGGGAAGAGTTAGGGGAGTGGGGCAGGTTATTAACCCCTGTAGGCCCCTAGGAGTTTCCCCCTAAGCCATCAAGGTTACTGTGCTGTAGGGATGGCCTATAGTACAGTATTGTCCATATAGTTATAGGAGTCAGTTAGGGACTCAGCGGGCGCTGCCTCCATGTATTGAGGTGGGCGCAGTTCATCGTTGCGGCTGCTGCAGTCCTCCGGGTGGGATCGTCCTGGAGGTGGTTCCGGTGTTCTTCGGTCGCCGGATCCTTTGCAAAGCCAGTTGGAGATCCGAGCACGGGAGTGCTCGGGCAGGTACTATTAAGTCAACAAGTGCACCAACGGGCCCTTAGTTTAATAGTGACTGCGCAGTCACCCACGTTCTCTCCAAGAGTGCGGGACATTGGGTGGGGATTCTATGGACACTGGGTGGGATCACCTGGTGTTGGGGAAGCATCCTGCGCGACGCGGTAAGTGTCTCCTCTAGAGAGGGACACAGGTTATTATGGTATTGCCGTGATATGTTGTCTTGCATGTTAGTAAAGTCACTTGTTATTATACATCACTGTGTGTTGGTTATTTATATGTGTCCTGCGAGGAACCACTCCCCCTATGGTGGGAGCCATCGCAGGTGGAGGCGCTGTATTGAGTAAGTGGTTACCCATCGTATTATAATTGCCCCAGGTTCCCCGTGGCGGAAGCTCAGCCCTCCTGTGAGCCAACAGGTAACGCACCACACACCTGGTAACACTATATGTTTCTCCGCACCCACCGTATAATCTGCGATTGGGGGGGGGGGGGGGGAACCCGTTACATATATATATATTGTGACAAACGGCTTACTCCGGGGCTCCGCCGTCTGTCCGGGACTGTTAGAACACGGTCTTTTAGGGTAGGTTAAATGATGAGACGTCACGTACTGTTCCTTTAAACAGGCTATGCCTGGTTTATTCAGTCCCAGGCACTGAGACTGCCACAGTTTAAACAGAAAACAAAGCCAAACAAAAAGCTGCTCGTCTGAGCGATAACTTAAACTTAGATGTCCCTGACTCAGAGTTGGAAGTGGCTTGTCCACTTCCACCAACAAAATAAGTACCTTTGCAGTCTTTAGACAAACTAACAGAATGAATGAAGCGATTTGGGAAAGAGGCTTTCTCACCCCTCTGCAGTTCAGCAGCCTTCCAGGCTCTTGGGCGGGGCTCAGAGGAAACAGGAAACAGGTCTTATATACCTGAACTCTAATCAGCATGACAGGTGACAGAAAACAGGCAGCAGACAAACTGTGGAATGGAGTGCCTGTACCACGAGGCTGCCCTGTTCAGCTTAGACAGGACAGAAACTGTTCAGTATCCTGGGAGCCCTGTATATGGAGTTTATTACCAACCCCTGGTTTCTGTCACATATCCTCCCCCCCAGCTCAGACCTCGAGGGGTGAGCGACCATGGATATTAGGGAGTGCATCCTTGACAACCCGTCGGCATTGCCATGTTTGTGCCCCGACCTGTGTTCCACAGAAAATTTAAAGGGCTGTAGGCTTAGGAACCACCTGGTCACCCTAGCGTTCTTCTCCCTATTTTGACACATCCAGGTAAGGGGTGCATGATCTGTGACCAATCGGAACTTTCTCCCCAACAGATAATACTTGAGTGTCTCTACAGCCCACTTTATTGCGAGACACTCTTTCTCGACTATGGAGTAATTTTTCTCCTGGGGATTTAGTTTCCTACTTAAATAAAGGATGGGGTGCTCCTCCCCTTGAGACTCCTGGGAGAGTACCGCCCCCAGCCCTACCTCAGATGCGTCGGTTTGGACTACGAACTCTTTGGAGAAGTCAGGTGTGACCAACACTGGTTGGGCACAGAGAGCTTCTTTCAGGCTTCTAAAGGCCTGTTCGGCTTCGGGGGACCACTTTACCATTAGCGGTCCTCTTGCTTTTGTGAGGTCGGTTAGTGGGGTTGCCTTAGTTGCAAAATTGGGAATAAACCTCCTATAGTAGCCAATTAACCCCAAAAAGGTCCTTACTTGTTTTTTTGTGACTGGCCTTGGCCAATTTTGTATCGCCTCTACTTTGAGTGTTTGTGGTTTGAGTAACCCTCTACCAATAGAATACCCCAGATACTTGGCCTCCTCCAGACCAATAGTGCATTTAGCGGGGTTAGCAGTTAGTCCAGCAGACCGAACTGCGTCGAGCACAGCTTGGACCTTTGGAAGGTGGGACTGCCAATCTTCACTATGGATTACCACATCATCCAGGTAGGCGGCAGCGTACCGAACATGTGGTTTTAAAATTTTATCCATCATTCTTTGGAATGTGGCGGGAGCTCCATGTAAGCCAAAAGGCAGCACCTTATATTGAAAGAGGCCGTCTGGGGTTGAGAAGGCTGTTTTTTCTTTTGCCCTTTCTGTGAGGGGAACCTGCCAGTACCCTTTTGTTAGGTCTAGGGTTGTGAGATATCGGGCTTTGCCCAGTCTCTCTACAAGTTCATCCACCCTGGGCATAGGATAAGTATCAAATTTTGACACCGCGTTTAGTTTCCGGTAGTCATTACAAAACCTTGTTGTACCGTCTGGCTTTGGGACTAAAACTATAGGGCTGTTCCACCCACTTTGGGATTCCTCAATTACGCCTAGTTTTAGCATTTTTTTAACCTCTAAACTTATAGCCTCTCTCTTGGCCTCTGGGATTCGGTACGGTTTAAGGTTAACTCGGACCCCCGGTTCAGAGACTATGTCATGTTTAATTACGTTAGTTTTACCTGGCTGTGTAGAGAAGATTTCTTTGTTCCTTCTCACTAAACTCTGGACCTCTCGTTTCTGATGCACGGACAGTGTTTCAGCTATGCTAACCTCTGGGTCAGTTTCTTGATTCTCTGACGGACCTGGGGGTACTAGGGTTAACAAGACCTCTCTATCTTTCCAGGGCTTGAGTAGGTTTATATGGTAAATTTGCTCAGGTTTCCTCCTACCTGGCTGCCTTACCCTATAATTTACTTCTCCCACTCTTTCCAAGACCTCATATGGCCCATGCCATTTAGCAAGGAATTTACTCTCCACGGTGGGAACCAGAACTAGTACCCTATCACCTGGAAAAAAAATTCTGACCCTAGCACCCTTATTATACGTATTCCTTTGTGCTTCTTGAGCTTTCTCCATGTGTTCCCTCACTATGGGTAGGACTGCAGCAATGCGGTCCTGCATTTGGGCAACATGCTCTATTACACTTCTGTAAGGGGTAACCTCGTGTTCCCAAGTTTCTTTGGCTATATCCAGTAAGCCCCTTGGATGTCGGCCATACAATAGTTCGAACGGGGAGAAGCCTGTGGATGACTGGGGAACTTCCCTAATGGCAAATAACAGGTATGGTAACAAACAGTCCCAGTTTTTCCCATCCTTATCGACCGCCCGGCGTAACATGCTCTTTAAGGTTTTATTGAACCTTTCCACTAAACCATCTGTTTGTGGATGATAGACTGAGGTTCTGAGATGCTTGATTTTTAGGAGTTTACATAGCTCTTTTGTTACTTGGGACATAAATGGTGTTCCCTGGTCAGATAAGATCTCTTTAGGAATTCCGACCCGGGAAAACAGAAGTACTAACTCTTTTGCTATGTTTTTAGCAGAGGTGCTACGTAGGGGAACTGCCTCCGGATATCGGGTAGCATAATCTAATATTACCAATATATGCTGATGTCCCCTAGCAGACTTTATTAGGGGTCCTACTAGATCCATAGCAATCCGGTCAAATGGTACCTCTATTATGGGAAGGGGTACCAATGGGCTGCGGTATGCTTTGAACGGGGCGGTGATCTGACATTCTGGGCATGAGGAACAATAGTTTGTAATTTCTGCCAGAACCCCAGGCCAATAAAAGCTTCGGAGAACCTTTTCTTTTGTCTTTTTCACCCCTAGGTGTCCCCCCAATGGATGACTATGTGCGAGGTGTAATACTACGTTACGGAATGTCCGTGGTACCAACAATTGTTTAGTTGTAACTGATTTTCTTTTATCAACCCGATATACTAGGTCGTTCTCTACCTCGAAGTAGGGGTAAGCAAGTGACCTATCTGGTTGGCCATGAGTACTATTCTGGTCCCGTATATTTCCCCTTGCTACCGCTAATGTGGGGTCCTCCCACTGGGCCTTCTTAAAACTCCCAGGACTGACCTCTAGGTCAGCGAGGGTCTTATCCTGTACTGGGGTGGTAAGTGCCTGATCAACATCTTGATTTGGGGTATTCCCTACCAAAGTAGTGATGGGGAAGGGAATTTCACAGCACTCCTCCTTTTCCCCCTTCTTATTTGGGCCCTCGTCAACCTCCATTTCTGAAAAAGGGAAAGGATTTGTTTCTTCTAACACTTCGTTATGGTCTGCTATTGAACTCTGGGCGCTATTCTGAGCTGGGGACCACATTTTTAGAAAATGGGGAAAGTCGGTCCCTATTAACACATCATGTGCCAGTTTGGGTACAACACCCACCTTGAAATCTAAAGAACCAAATTCTGTTTAAAAAAAAACATCAACAGTGGAATATTCATGATTATCCCCATGTATACAACAAATTGCCACTCTTTGTGAACTGTTTACCTGTTTCTTCTTAATGGGCAATAGGTATTCGGACACTAGTGTGACCATACTCCCAGAGTCAAGAAGTGCCCGAACCCTCTTACCATTAACCTTTACAAATGCCCACAGATGGTTATTCAAGGGGTCCTCTGGGCTAGGGCCCATACATTGGGACAACAGCGAATAAGGTTCCACGCTGTTGCATTGCATGGGCTCATCATTTAGTGGGCAGATTTTTGCTGTGTGGCCCCTCTCATGACAATTTACACATTTAGGTACATAGTCTGTGTCCCACTTAGAGCCTTTTCCCGGCTCCCCATGTTGGCTATTGCCCTTAGTGTGCGAACCACTGTTGCTGGAGCGGCGTGAAGGTGGTCGCCGCTCTTCAGCGCCCCTTAACCCCGGTACCCTTTTACTGTCTCTGGAAGAGTCCTGGAACCTCGGATAGTGGGGTTGCTCCACGACTGTGGGTTGCGGGTGCTCTTCTGCTGCACTGTACCTTTCTACAAGGGCCACAAGCTCATCCGCATTGTGGGGGTCACTCCGACTGACCCAACGGCGTAAGGCAGAGGGAAGTTTCCTCAAGAACTGGTCCATGACCAACCGTTCCACGATGTGGCTTGCTGAGTTGATCTCGGGTTGTAGCCACTTCCGGGCGAGGTGGATGAGGTCATACATCTGGCTTTGGGTGGCTTTATCCATCGTGAAGGACCATGCGTGAAACCTTTGGGCACGAACAGCCGTGGTTACGCCGAGGCGGGCGAGGATCTCGAACTTCAATTTTGCATAGACGTTAGCTTCGGCTGGCTCTAGATCAAAGTAAGCCTTCTGGGGTTCGCCGCTTAGGAAGGGTGCGATTAGACCAGCCCACTCAGCTTCTGGCCATCCCTCTCTCTGTGCCGTGCGTTCAAACGTGAGAAGATAGGCTTCCACATCATCCGAGGGTCCCATCTTCTGAAGGTAGTGGCTTGCCCTGGTCATTTTCGGAACTGGGGCTGCCTCTGCCAGTGGAAGGTTACTGATAGTCCCCCTCAGGATCTCGAGTTCCTGCTGTAAACCCTGAGCGAACCGCTTTTGCTCCTCTCTCAGCAGGCGGTTTGTCTCTTGCTGGTTTGCATTAGTCTCTTGCTGGGCTATTAACAGCTGTCGCTGGGTTTCACTCGCCTGTTGCTGGGCTTCATTCGCGTCTTTCTGGACAGCGACATTGCGTACCAGCGCACTCACCACGTCTTCCATCTTGTTTGGAGAGAGAGAAAAAAAAACCTTCTTTTTTTTTTTTTTTAAAGTTCTTTAACCCCCAGACCTTTCAGTGTTCTGCCCGCATTCTCCACCATATGTGACAAACGGCTTACTCCGGGGCTCCGCCGTCTGTCCGGGACTGTTAGAACACGGTCTTTTAGGGTAGGTTAAATGATGAGACGTCACGTACTGTTCCTTTAAACAGGCTATGCCTGGTTTATTCAGTCCCAGGCACTGAGACTGCCACAGTTTAAACAGAAAACAAAGCCAAACAAAAAGCTGCTCGTCTGAGCGATAACTTAAACTTAGATGTCCCTGACTCAGAGTTGGAAGTGGCTTGTCCACTTCCACCAACAAAATAAGTACCTTTGCAGTCTTTAGACAAACTAACAGAATGAATGAAGCGATTTGGGAAAGAGGCTTTCTCACCCCTCTGCAGTTCAGCAGCCTTCCAGGCTCTTGGGCGGGGCTCAGTGGAAACAGGAAACAGGTCTTATATACCTGAACTCTAATCAGCATGACAGGTGACAGAAAACACTATACAAAAAAAAACACTAGATGGCGCTCATACACTCTAAAAAACACACAACTTAAACCATGCAGTGATATATAGTGACTAGTGATATCAAAAATAAATCAAAAATAAAGTGCATGAAGTGATAAATAGACACTCAAACCCTTAAGGACTGTTTCACGGTCCGCAAAGTAACAGGAAAAGGAATCAGGGGAGCGTCAGTGCCTAAGGAAAAAATGTGATACTCGCATAGTGCAATATGTTAACAATACACATACACAGGCAGAGCTCTCATAAGAGCACAGTGAGGCTAGATATTAATGATCACTAAGTATCAGAATTATTAGCTGTGTATGGGCATCTCTAATGACCCATACACACAGGAACATAAATAGGAGGTAGGAATCCAAAAGAGAGACACCAATCCAATACTTAAAAAATGTAGATATTTATCCAGCATTGATAAAAATTGGAGGCTTACAGGATTCCGGAAAGGTAACAGCAAGTTTGTACACATGAAGGTTCACTCGAGTCGCGTTCTCGGGATCTCTGCACGATGCTGCTTCCTCATCCGGTCTCCGACCTGCGCTGCTTCAGGGGGCCGATACGTCACTTCCGGGTTCTTCAACTCGTATTGCGGACGCCACCGGAACTCCACAGCAGGCTCTCTCCCTCTGGATCTCACACGAGGGGTTACGCTCTACTAGTTTCGCCGTACGTAGTGACGGCTTCGTCAGGAGTGATGAAGCCGTCACTACGTACGGCGAAACTAGTAGAGCGTAACCCCTCGTGTGAGATCCAGAGGGAGAGAGCCTGCTGTGGAGTTCCGGTGGCGTCCGCAATACGAGTTGAAGAACCCGGAAGTGACGTATCGGCCCCCTGAAGCAGCGCAGGTCGGAGACCGGATGAGGAAGCAGCATCGTGCAGAGATCCCGAGAACGCGACTCGAGTGAACCTTCATGTGTACAAACTTGCTGTTACCTTTCCGGAATCCTGTAAGCCTCCAATTTTTATCAATGCTGGATAAATATCTACATTTTTTAAGTATTGGATTGGTGTCTCTCTTTTGGATTCCTACCTCCTATTTATGTTCCTGTGTGTATGGGTCATTAGAGATGCCCATACACAGCTAATAATTCTGATACTTAGTGATCATTAATATCTAGCCTCACTGTGCTCTTATGAGAGCTCTGCCTGTGTATGTGTATTGTTAACATATTGCACTATGCGAGTATCACATTTTTTCCTTAGGCACTGACGCTCCCAGGTGACAGAAAACAGGCAGCAGACAAACTGTGGAATGGAGTGCCTGTACCACGAGGCTGCCCTGTTACGCTTAGACAGGACAGAAACTGTTCAGTATCCTGGGAGCCCTGTATATGGAGTTTATTACCAACCCCTGGTTTCTGTCACAATATATATATATATATTATACACTGGCGACACACTTTATTCGAGCTCGGCTAGTCCCACGAATTCGGGTATACCCGGGTATATTGAGGTTTGTGACTGTTTTCTGCCCGAGTGCATTGCGTTATTTTCCAGGCAGGGATTGAAGCATTTTATTCCCGCTGGCTGCAATACTGCACAGTATATATATATATATATATATATATATACTGCATTACAATTCATGAATTTATGCCATCTGGTAGACACGCGAAGCATTGCAGCCTATTAAATCCTAATCATTATCATTTAACAGATCAGCCGCCTGTCAGCCAGGCATGAACCCAGGCTGGGAAGGCAAACGCAACGGGGCTTGTCAGAGGTGAGGAGCGGCGCATTCCAGGTATCTGCCAGGTACATACTGGGTATTTGCTCGAATAAAGTGTGTCGGTGCAGTATATAGGGAACCATGTTAAAAATGATTTTTGAAGCAAAAATAACGTGTGTGTGCGGTGTGTGTGTGTGTGTGTGTGTGTGTGTGTGCGTGTTAGCCTCATGGCAGTTACTTCTGTTTCTGGGCCTTTCTTCTGTAAGTCCTGTTAGTTCAGGCAGTGGAAAGGTTAAATCCATTATTAGGCCTGTGTGTGTATATTCCAGCCTTGAATAATGTGTCAGTATTCAAGGGCAGGCTTGGCAACTCTGAGGATGTGTGTGTGGCAACTCTGCTGTGTGTGGGCCAATCTGTATCCGGCTCTGGCTTGTAATGAGTCAGAGACACTCCCCAAGGATTTTCAAATTAAGACATGCCTCCTAAATTAGTCTGTTGGTCAGTTGAGATTTGGATAAGAAGAAGTCAGACAGGCAAAGAAAGTCTCTCCCTTCTCCTCCCATGCTGGGATGGGGAAGGGAGGGGAATAATACTATTTAGACAGGGATCTGATCTAAAGAACACCGATATGCAGTTAAAGATCATGGGAGACTGCATTCACTATACCTGGAGCTGTCTACGAATAAATGATGAAAAGACATTGCTACTGCTGCGGCAGCATTTATTCTTACTAATCACCGGCTTGTACCTGGCATGTTCCTGGAATGCCACGCTGTTCACCTGGAGCATGCCGGGCTCCTTTTGCCTTCCCAGCCAGGCGCATGCCTGGCTGACTCGCGGTTGATGTGTTAATTGATAATGGTTCAGGATTTACTAGGCTGCAATGCTTCGCGTGTCCGCCAGATGGCATAAATTCATGAATTGTAATGCAGTATATATATGTATATGTATATATATATATATATATATATATATATATATATATATATATATATATATATATATATACTGTATAACAACAACCCCTATAACCACTAACATACACATACAGTACTGTATATGCACATCAATGATACTATAGGCCGTCCCCTGGCGAGATGTGTTTGCAGCAGAGAGAGAACCGCTGCTCTCTCTGCGCAAACATCGGCACATTAAAAATTATTTAAAATACATTTTTATTCATAGTGTAGATGTGCAGGGGGTCTCCAGAGCTGAACCGCATTGGTTTCAGGTCCGGAAACCCCATGCTCCCCGAGATACAGGCCCCTTTATGAGGTGCCGGTATCCCTCTGCATTTAAAGGTCCCGATCACGTGACCGTGACATGTAAACAAAGCAGAGGGATAACGGCACCCACTAAAGGGGCCTGTATCTCGGGGAGAAGGGGGTCCCCGGACCTTAAACCAAAATGTTTCTGCTCCGGAGACCCTCTGCACATGTACAGTATAAATAAAACACATATATAAATAAACACTCGTTCCTTACCTTAGCGGCTATGTACTATGGTAACGAAGCAGCATTTCTGTATTTTAATAATATTGTACAGTGAGCAGGGGGTTCCCTGAGCCAGAAATTAATGCGCAGGGGACCCCCTGCTCCTGCACAATATTATTAAAATACAGAAATGCTGCTTCATTACCATAGCTGATAGCCACTAAGGCAATGAAGGGGTTAACCCACCGTGCCCGCTTTATTGTGGGTAGCGGGGGTGGGTGAAGGGGGTATTTGGCCCTTGGTGTGAGTTTAGGACTTGCGGGGGGTTGCGGGTGCACTTAACCCCTTCACGACCATAGCAGTTAATACCGCTACGGTCGTGAAGGGGTTAAGTGCACCCGCTACCCCCCTGCAAGTCCTAAACAACCACCGATGGGGCTAATACCTCCTTCACCCACCCCCACTACCCACAATAAAAAAAATTCACACACAGCAGCAGCACAATTTATAAATAAATCTAAATAAATAAATAAATAAATGAATAAAAATAAATACATTTAAAATACATTTTTATTCATAGTGTAGATGTGCAGGGGGTCTCCGGAGCTGAACCGCTGTGGTTTTAGGTCTGGGGACCCCTGCTCCCCGAGATACAGGCCCCTTTAGGGGGTGCCGGTATCCCTCTGCTTGGTTTACAGGCCGCGGTCACGTGATCGGAATCTTAAATGCAGAGGGATACCGGCACCTCATAAAGGGGCCTGTATCTCGGAGAGCAGGGGGTCCCTGGACCTGAAACCAACGCGGTTCAGCTCTGGAGACGCCCTGCACATCTACACTATGAATAAAAATGTATTTTAAATGTATTTATTTATATTCATTTATTTATTTATTTATTTAGATTTATTTATTTATTTATTGTGCTGCTGCTGTGTGTGAATTTTTTTATTGTGGGTAGTGGGTAGTGGGTAGTGGGTGTGGGTGTGGTTATTTACACGGGATCCCCCTCCCCACATTTACATACAGTACACTGCACTCAGAAACACAGGCAGGGAGATTTAACCGACACAATAGGGGAGGGGGCCTTACACAGATTAGTCAAAGCAGGGAAGCTTAACAGACACAATAGGGGGAGGGGGTTTTACATAGATTACAGTCAAGGCAGGGAAGTTTAACACACACAATAGGGGGAGGGGTTTTTACATAGATTAGTCAAGGCAGGGAAGTGTAACACACACAATAGGGGGAGAGGGTCTTACACAGGTTACAGTCAAGGCAGGGAGGTTTAACACACACATTAAAAATATGTATTTAATGTATTTATTGTTTATTCTGCCTTAACCCTTCATTGCCTTAGCGGCTATCAGCTATGGTAATGAAGCAGCATTTCGTATTTTTAATAATATTGTGCAGGAGCAGGGGGTCCCCTGAGCATTAATTTCTGGCTCAGGGAACCCCCTGCTCACTGTACAATATTATTAAAAATACTGAAATGCGGCTTCATTACCATAGCACATAGCTGCAAAGGTAAAGAACGATTCTTTATTGATGTGTGTGTTTTATTTATACTGTAGATGTGCAGAGGGTCTCCGGAGCTGAACCGCTGTGGTTTTAGGTCCGGGGACCCCCTGCTGCCCGAGATACAGGCCCCTTTAGGGGGTGCCGGTATCCCTCTGCTTTGTTTACAGGCCGCGGTCACGTGATCGGGACCTTTAAATGCAGAGGGATACCGGCACCTCATAAAAGGGCCTGTATCTCGGGGAGCAGGGGGTCCCCGGACCTGAAACCAATGCGGTTCAGCTCCGGAGACCCCCTGCACATCTACACTATGAATAAAAATGTATTTTAAATGTATTTATTTATATTCATTTATTTATTTATTTATTTAGATTTATTTATTTATTTTTTGTGCTGCTGCTGTGTGTGAGTTTTTTTTATTGTGGGTAGCGGGGATGGGTGAAGGGGGTATTAGCCCCAACGGTGCTTGTTTAGGGCTTGCGGGGGGGGTAGTGGTAGGGGTTAACCCCTTCATGACCGTAGCGGTATTAACTGCTACGGTCGTGAAGGGGTTAAGTGCACCCGCAACCCCCCGCAAGTCCTAAACTCACACCAAGGGCCAAATACCCCTTCACCCACCCCCGCTACCCACAATAAAGCGGGCACAGTGGGTTAACCCCTTCATTGCCTTAGCGGCTATCAGCTATGGTAATGAAGCAGCATTTCTGTATTTTAATAATATTGTGCAGGAGCAGGGGGTCCCCTGAGCATTAATTTCTGCTTCGTTACCATAGCACATAGCCGCTAAGGTAAGGAACGAGTGTTTATTTATATATGTGTTTTATTTATACTGTACATGTGCAGAGGGTCTCCGGAGCAGAAACGTTTTGGTTTTAGGTCTGGGGACCCCCTGCTCCCCGAGATACAGGCCCCTTTAGGGGGTGCCGGTATCCCTCTGCTTTGTTTACATGTCACGGTCACGTGATCGGGACCTTTAAATGCAGAGGGATACCGGCACCTCATAAAGGGGGCCGTATCTCGGGGAGCAGGGGTCCCCGGACCTGAAACCAACGCGGTTCAGCTCCGGAGACCCCCTGCACATGTACACTATGAATAAAAATGTATTTTAAATAATTTTTAATGTGCCGATGTTTGCGCAGAGAGAGCAGCGGTTCTCTCTCTGCTGCAAACACATCTCGCCAGGAGATGGCCTATAGTATCATTGATGTGCATATACAGTACTGTATGTGTACACTGGCGACACACTTTATTCGAGCTCGGCTAGTCCCACGAATTCGGGTATACCCGGGTGTATTGAGGTTTGTGACTGTTTTCTGCCCGAGTGCATTGAGGTATTTTCTAAGCAGGGATTGAAGCATTTTATTCCCGCTGGCTGCAATACTGCACAGTATATATATATATACTGCATTACAATTCATGAATTTATGCCATCTGGTAGACACGCGAAGCATTGCAGCCTATTAAATCCTAATCATTATCATTTAACAGATCAGCCGCCCGTCAGCCAGGCATGAACCCAGGCTGGGAAGGCAAACGCAACGGGGCTTGTCAGAGGTGAGGAGCGGCGCATTCCAGGTATCTGCCAGGTACATACTGGGTATTTGCTCGAATAAAGTGTGTCGGTGCAGTATGTTAGGGGTTATAGGAGTTGTTGTTATACAGTATATACTGTATATATACAATATATACTGCATTACAATTCATGAATTTCTTGGCTTCAAAGACAACAGCTCGCAAACGCCCCCATGCGTTTTTACACGGCATTGCAGTATTGCAGCCAGCGGGAATAAAATGCTTAAATCACGGGCGCGATATAACGCTATATACCCCGGGAGAAAACGACACAAAACCGCAGATAACCGGGATACTCCGAAATTCGCGGAGCTAGCCAAGTAAGAATAAAGTTGGTCGGTAGTGTATGTGAGTTCCTGTCTCTGGTATGAAGGAGTGTCAGTGGGGGTCCATCCCCTGAAGAACTACAGGGGATCCTCGCTGGCTGGAGGCACTGCACAATCAAGGTAATCTGTCCCCCCTGTTCCCTGTCCTGGCTCTCCCCACACCACCGCGGAGCCCTCAGCCCTTCTGTTGCCAGCAGGTCACAGCACCAAGACCACATGAAGGTAGCCAAGGAGGAGTGTACCCCCATCTGACTTAGGGGGGGTATGATAAAAGGGTTACATATATATATATCGCTGTCCTCTAAGGGCTAGAATGGGGCAGTTGTGGGACTTTACAGCTCTCATAGAGTTAATTATTCTGGACAGGTCTGTTCAGCTGGGAGTTAATGAGCTAATTAGCCTAGCCTGTATAGTCAGGAAGTGATACGGAGATTCCCCCCCCCCCCCATGCTGCCAGACACACTGTTGAGAGTTATACAGAGAGGTTGAGAGACGCTGCTGCCAGACTGATCTGAAGCCACACACAGACAGCCCTGTGAGAGACTGAAAGGGCACCTGCTGCAGGTACACTGGGTAAAGAGTTTAGTTCTCCCATGACTAGTTAGGGACTAGGCAGTATTAGTCAGTACTCCTGGAAGGAGTTAGGTCTTTTGTTTCTATTTTGGTGTTATGCGTTAACCCTGTACCTGCTTTATACCCTGTAAATAAACCCCTGCTTAGAGAAATACCGTGTTTCCTGCCTTTGATCTGGACAAAAGATCCGACGCTGGGACTGAGACGTCACAATATATATATATATATATATATATATATATATATATATATATATATATATATATATAAATATATATATATATATATATATATATATATATATATATATATATATATAAAGCAGAAAATAGCCGTGTTAGTCCAGTTGCGATAGTGCAGAATAAATGAGTTCTTCAGTATTAGGTGATACCTTTTTTATTGGCCTAACAATTTATGTCATAGGACAAGCTTTCGAGAGTTCTTTTTTCCTCTCTCTACACTGTATTAGCCATTGAATCCTTTGTATATCAGTATTGCTTGACCTGAAGAAGAGAGGAGAACTCTCAAAAGCTTGTCCTATGACATAAATTGTTAGTCCGATAAAAAAAAGCTGTGTGTGCTGTGCACGCGCATAGTAAGTGAAACTTCTTTGACTTTTGTCACGTCACAGAAATTGACTAATAACGCGCATGCTCGGCACATATGTGTCAGTCAGTGTATGTGTCAGTGAGTGAGTATGTATGTGTGTCATTCTGAGAGTATGTATGTGTGTCAGAGAGTATGTGTGTGTGTTTGTTTGTGTGTCAGTCAATGTGTGCATGTGTGTCAGTGTGTGCATGTGTGTCAGTCAGTGTGTGCATGTGTGTCAGTCAGTGTGTGTGTGTGTGTGTGTGTGTCAGTCAGTGTATGTCTCTCTCTCTCTCTGTGTTGTGTGAATGTCTCTGTGTCGGTCAGTCTGTGTATGTGTGTCAGTCAGTGTGTGTATGTGTGTCAGTCAGTGTGTGTACGTGTGTGTCAGTCAGTGTGTGTGCGTGTGTGTCAGTCAGTGTGTGTGCGTGCGTGTGTGTCAGTCAGTGTGTGTGTGTGTGTGTCAGTCAGTGTATGTGCATATGTGTGCATGTGTGTGTCAGTCAGTGTGTGAGTATGAGTCAGTCAGTGTGTGAGTGTGAGTCAGTCAGTGTGTGAGTGTGAGTCAGTCAGTGTGTGAGTGTGAGTCAGTCAGTGTGTGAGTGTGAGTCAGTCAGTGTGTGAGTGTGAGTCAGTCAGTGTGTGAGTGTGAGTCAGTCAGTGTGAGAGTGTGAGTCAGTCAGTGTGTGAGTGTGTGTGTCAGTCAGTTTTTGTCTCTCTCTCTCTCTCTGTGTTGTTTGAATGTCTCTCTGTGTTGTGTGAATGTCTAGTTGTGTTGTGCCCCCCTCGCATGCAAATTCTGCACCCCTCCCCTCGCACGCAAATTCTGCCCCCGCCTCCCCCTTCCCATGCAAATTCTGCCCTCCCCCCCTTCGCACGCAAATTCTGCCCTCCCCCCTCCCCTCGCACGCAAATTCTGCCCTCCCCCCCTCCCCTCGCACGCAAATTCTGCACCCCCCCACCGCGGGGTACATGCGCCCGGCACGGGCATGAGTGACTGAGCCCCTGTGCCACGCGGGTTGCGCCCGAGTTTGTGCCGTGTGCCAGTGGAGGGCTGAAGGACTAGGAGCGTGTGGAGGGAACGACTCTGCTGCCAAACGCTTCTGCGCATGTGTGGCGTCCGTCAGCGGCGCCATCACAACTGCGCATGCGCGGCATGGCAGCGGGCGGGGAACAGCGTTACAGCGGCCGTGGGACCGTTAGGAGCGTTGGGTCAGCACCTGGGTGTGTGGGTGTGTGGGGTTGTGAGGGTGTGTGGGGGTGTGTGGGGGGGTGGGTGTGTGTGTGGGGGGGTGGGTGTGTGTGTGGGGGGGGTGCGGCAGCGATTAGGAGCAGCCGCCGCATGTGACGGGACGTGTGAGCGGAGCGGTGTCCATTACGTGATGTCACTTCCGTTTCACATTTCGCCCCCCATCTATCCAGTTTTATCCCATCAGAGGTGCCACTAAAGAAGTTTCACTTCAAAAGGTACAGTATCACCTAATACTGAAGAACTCATTTATTCTGCACTATATATATATATATATATATATATATATAACAAACAAAGAATAGACTGCGCTCCTCAGGTGTAAAATCAGACTAATTACCAAATGATTGTATTAAATGGATATAGCAAAGGTGAATGGCAAAAGTGAATGCAACAGTATTATGGATGATTGACTCACACTAATAAAAATACATGCAATATGTTATAATAAAATGCTGAGTGCCAATGTTTAAAAAGCTGCTGTAAACACAAATATATGCCAGTGAACAATACAAATATAATAAAATGGCATGTGTTGGTAGTTATGACTACTGCACTAATGAATCCCTCCTGAATGATACTAAATGAATAATGAATGGAAAAATACAGAAAAAATGACACTAAGTGTGTCAAAAATAAAAATAAAAAATGTGAAAAATGTAAAAATATATCAACCAAACCAAGGGTCCATGCTAGGATCTGGCTGCTCTCATCAAGGACCAACGAACTCCCAGAAATCTGTGAACAACAAGAAAAGAAAGCGCCCGATCCTAGTGCAGCATGAAAAAATACAATTTAATAAAAATGAATATGAATAAAACCAACAAATGTGAACTCACAAACACAGGATAAATAAATGCATATAATGAGTATACTCATTCGCCAACCGCCCACGTTGTGCCTTGGATGGCGCGCCCTCTCTCTGTCTGGGTTTTCTCAGCTCTGCTGAACCGACATCCAGCAGGGGATACAGGAAAAAGCTCACCACAATGTGACCCGGAAGTCCTCCACAATGTTAGTGTATCCGGATATGAGGTCTGCAGTCCGTGACTCCGCGATGCAGGGGCTGATCAGAGAAGTCTCTCTGCACTCATTACGGACTGCCTTTGGGAGTGCAGAGAGACTTCTCTGATCAGCCCCTGCATCGCGGAGTCACGGACTGCAGACCTCATATCCGGATACACTAACATTGTGGAGGACTTCCGGGTCACATTGTGGTGAGCTTTTTCCTGTATCCCCTGCTGGATGTCGGTTCAGCAGAGCTGAGAAAACCCAGACAGAGAGAGGGCGCGCCATCCAAGGCACAACGTGGGCGGTTGGCGAATGAGTATACTCATTATATGCATTTATTTATCCTGTGTTTGTGAGTTCGCATTTGTTGGTTTTATTCATATTCATTTTTATTAAATTGTATTTTTTCATGCTGCACTAGGATCGGGCGCTTTCTTTTCTTGTTGTTCTCATATATATATATATATATATATATATATATATATATATATATATATATATATATATATATACAGTGGTTGACAAATCACCAAAAAATCTGCTCGCCACACAAAAAAATCTACTCGCCACCTAGTACCAAACGTGTGCTGCTTGGGCCAATATTTACTCGCCCGGGGGTTAAATCCACTCGCCCGGGGCGAGCAAATGTATAGGTTTGTCGAACACTGTATATATATATATATATATATATATATATATATATATATATATATATTTATATATATATATATATATATATATATACACACACATATATATATACACATACATACATATACACATAATACATATACTGTATACTTATCCAACTGTAACAGGGGACTTATCCCTGTTCAGTAATGTTCCTTTAATCTAGCAGTGTGGTAGTTAATTACTAAACACCACCTGCCTGATTAGATTGTTACAAAAAGCCTGCCTTTGAGACAGGAAGTGACTCTCTTTAGCTCTGACTGAGAGCTAACCTTTGGAAACACCACAATGTCTTGAGTTCTGCCAGCCACACAGCAGAGCTGATTGCAAGACACCCAATAAGACTTCTAAACCTGGATGCTGGTATTTTTCTGTGCACGCACGGGTGCGGTTCCAGGAGAGCAGAGAAGCTTACTCTACAGCAACTAAACAGATAAGACTTTCATTATTAAGAGACTGCTTATATCTGCTTATTTTCATGCTATGTGTTTGGGATGGGAGAAATGCTTAACTAATGGAGATGTGAACTAATTGCAAGGATTTCACTAGAAATACTCCCAAGTGAATGGAAGCTTTGTTCCCCTCTGTGTTTGGATAATTTCCTGATAAAAAGGAAAAGGCACAATAAAGCCTATTATAATTTCACATTATAACGACTCCAATTGTGTACCTCTGTGAACGTCCGTCTACACCAACCCTCCCCAATACATATAAAAAAATACCCAAACCCATATAAGCAGTGGTTGACAAATCACCAAAAAATCTACTCGCCACACAAAAAAATCTACTCGCCACCTTGTACCAAACGTGTGCTGCTTGGGCCAATATTTACTCGCCCGGGGGTTAAATCCACTCGCCCGGGGCGAGCAAATGTATAGGTTTGTCGAACACTGCATATAAGGATACCCAAGCCCCCCAATACATAGAAAATTTCCCCCCACTCCCCAAGGGGGGGTTCTCTGGAGCTTTGTTGCATTAATTTAAACTCTGGGGGCCCCCTGGTTTCCAAGATACTTAACTACCAATACTTTGTATCCAGGGGAAACAAAAAGGAGGTTTAAATCTCTGTCCTGCAGGTTAATATGAAGCCACGACCAATCCTATTGGCCTGTATAATGCAGGTGATTTAAAAAATAATAACTTTATTTTATATAGCACTTTTCTCCCAATGGGACTCAAAGCACTTTACAATTACAGTATAGCACGCGGTACGCAGCACATAGGATTGTTACAGACACAGTCCCTATCCAGGTGAGCTTACAATTTATGTTTTTGATGCCTGTGGCACAGGGGGATAAAGTGACTTGCCCAAGGTCACAATGAGCTGACACTGGGAATTGAACCAGGTTCCCCTGATTCACACTCAGTATCATTGTTTTCAGACTCAGTACCTTTACTCACTCAGCTACTCCTTCACCCCTCCATGCAGCCCCAGATGCACTTTCTCAGGTAAATATCTTGAGAAGCATGGGGTCCGCAGAGCTGAAAAGAAAGCAGTTAAGCTCCAGTGAGCCCCAGCTTCCTAAAGGGTTAAGATGCATAGCCAGTAAACCCACCCATAAACAGTCTGTTTCGACCTTCATGGGTCTCCTCAGTGTGGGGTTGGTTCTACTGGCTATGCAAAAAAATGAAGCAGGGATCAGTTTTACCATACTTAGATAAGTTATGGTGGGTAAAAAAAGTGACAAAAACCCTCCACAGTAAAGCATGTAGCAAATGGAAATATTATTGTATGCTCATTTGCATGTCTTAGACAGGTCTGCAACCCCGCCTTTCACCATTATCACCCAGCACACAGCACTTTCACTACAGCAAGCGTTTCTGGGAAATGACATGCAAATGAGCACAGACATGCAAAAGAGCATATAGTAATATCTCCATTTGCTATATGCTTTGCTGTGGAGGGTTTTTGTCACTTTTTTTACCCACCATAACTTAACTAAGTGTGCATATATATATATTTATTGTGACAGAAACCAGGGGATGGTAATAAATTCCATATTTAGGGCTCCCAGGATACTGAACAGTTTCTATCCTGTTTAGGCTGAAAAGTGCAGCCTCAGAATGCATGCACTCCATCCCACAGTTTGGCAAGTGCTGGAACTGAGAGATGAGGGATCCAGACCAGAGTTTGTCTGCTGCCTGATTTCTGTCACCTGTCCTGCTATTTAGAAATCAGGTATTTTAGGCTGATTTCCTGGTTCCTCTTGCCTCTCCCCAAGAGCCTGGAGGCAGAAAGGCTGCTGGAAGCAGAGAGGGGAAACGCCTCTCCCCAAACAGGTTAAATCATTCTGTTCCTTTTTTCTAAAACTGCAAAGTTCCTTATTTTGTTATTGGAAGTGGATAAGCCGCTCCAAACCCAGTCAGGGAAAACCTTAGTTAAGTTATTGCTCAGGTGAGCAGGGTTTTTTGTTTGCTTATGTATTATTTTGTATTCCGTGTGGCAGTCTCAGTGTGCCTGGGACTGAATAAACCAGGCAGTAGCCTGTTTAAAGGAACAGCATGTTATGCCTCGTCATTTAACCTACCCTAAAAGACCGTGTTCTAACAGTCCCGGACAGACGGCGGAGCCCAGGAGTAAGCCGTTTGTCACAATATATATATATTTTTATATATATATACATACGGTCTTCAACAAATACGGTCCCATGGACGCCCGGGGCGAGTGCATTTTACCCCATGGGGAGTTGTTACGGAGGGGAGGCATTTTGGCATTATCCTCCTCCAACTGCACTTAAAATGGCCACGCGGCTAAAGCAGCGCGCCACATGAGCAGTGTCAGCCTAATTCCCCCCACCCCCTTAGCCTCATCGTACAGGAGCGTGGGAGGGGCGTGGTGCCGTCAGACAGGAGCCACCAGGAGGGTTGCGGGGCCTGAGGGGAGAGTGCTGATGCCAACATGAGGCGGAGGAAGCGGCAACTGGGACTGGACCAGGTACCAGGCGAAGGGGGGGACACGCACACACCACCGCACCCCCCCCCCCCCACAGAGTCGAGGTAGCTATCCTGGGCCGGGAGGCTGTGTTCCCCCAGGTCCCCGCTTCCCCCCGGTCCCCGTGTCAGCCCATGGGGCGGGAGATGGGAGCGGGGATGTCCCCTCAGGTCCCCGCTTCCCCCCAGGTCCCCGCTTCACCCCAGTCCTGCAGAGCGGGAGATGGGCGTGGGGGGGGGGGTGCTGGTCGCGGCCTTTCCTCTCCCCCCCCCCCCGTGTGTGTAGAGAGAGTGTGAGTGTGTGTGTGTGTATATGGGAGAATGTGTGTGTGTGTGTGTGTGTGTGTATATATGGGAGAATGTGTGTGTGTGTGTGTGTGTGTGTGTGTGTGTGTGTGTGTGTGTGTGTGTGTGTGTGTGTGTGTGTGTGTGTGTGTGTGTGTGTGTGTGTGTGTGTGTGTGTGTGTGTGTGTGTGTGTGTGTGTGTGTGTGTATATATATGGGAGAATGTGTGTATATATATATATATATATATATATATATATATATATATATATATATATATATATATATATATATATATATATATATATATATATATATGGGAGAATGTGTGTGTGTGTGTGTGTGTGTGTATATATGGGAGAATGTGTGTGTGTGTGTGTGTGTGTGTGTGTGTGTGTGTGTGTGTGTGTGTGTGTGTGTGTGTGTGTGTGTGTGTGTGTGTGTGTGTGTGTGTGTGTGTGTGTGTGTATGTGTGTGTGTCACCAGAGGTACCCCCCCAATCAGTCACCCCCTCCCCAACCAGTAGCCCAGTCAGTCAGTCACCCCCCCCAGTCAGTCACCCCCCCAGTCAGTCAGTCACCCCCCAGTCAGTCAGTCACCCCCCCAGTCAGTCAGTCTCCCCCCCAGTCAGTCAGTCACCCCCCCCAGTCAGTCAGTCACCCCCCCAGTCAGTCAGTCATCCCGTCTCTCTCTCTCTCTGGCCTCCCCCGTCTCCCCTCTCTCTGGCCTCCCCTGTCTCCCCTCTCTCTGGTCTCCCCTGTCTCCCCTCTTTCTGGTCTCCCTGTCTCCCCTCTCTCTGGTCTCCCTGTCTCCCCTCTCTCTGGTCTCCCCCGTCCCCCTTCTCTCTGGTCTCCCCCGTCTCCCCTCTCTCTGGTCTCCCCCATCTGCCCTCTCTCTAGTCTCTACCGTCTCGTCTCTCTCCCGTGTCTCATCTCTCTCGTCTCTCTCCCCTGTCTCGTCTCTCTCCCCTGTCTCGTCTCTCTCCCCTGTCTCGCCTCTCTCCCCTGTCTCTCTCCCCTGTCTCGGCTCTCTCCCCTGTCTTGCCTCTCTCGTCTCTCTCCCCTGTCTCGTCTCTCTCCCCTGTCTCGTCTCTCTCCCCTGTCTCGTCTCTCTCCCCTGTCTCGTCTCTCTCCCCTGTCTCGTCTCTCTCCCCTGTCTCTCTCCCTTGTCTCGGCTCTCTCCCCTGTCTCTCTCCCCTGTCTCGGCTCTCTCCCCTGTCTTGGCTCTCTCGTCTCTCTCCCCTGTCTCGTCTCTCCCCTCTCTCTTTCTCCCCTCTCTCTCCTCTCTCTCTTTCTCTCTCCTCTCTCTCCCCTCTCTCTTTCTCTCTCCTCTCTCCCTCTCTCATCTCTCTCCCCTCTCATTTTCTCTCCTCTCTCCCCTCTCTGTCTCTGTCTCTCTGTCTCTCTCCCCTCTCTGTCTCTCTCCCGTCTCTGTCTCTCTCCCCTCTCTGTCTCTCTTCCCTCTCTCTCTCTGTCTCTCTCCCCTCTCTGTATCTGGATATCTTATTTACCCTGTATATCTTAACTGTCCTATACTACACCGAAATAACCTATACTGCTTTCTTCCAGATTTGACTCTCGAGCTTCAGACGGGAGACATCGGAATACCCCCTAACCCAGAAGACAGGTAGGGAATGCCTCCCCTCCAACTTATAACATTGCGGGAATGAGGTACCTGGACATTGAGGGACTGCGGATCAGGTAAGATCCCAGGCGGGATTGCTGCTTTAGATATTGTGAAGCGGGGGCATCCAGACGCTGGATAAAGGGTGCAGGAAACTAGTCATTCACATCTGGCTTTTTTTTGTAAATTTACACACACATACACACATACACAAACACACGCGCGTAACAGGACTAATTGTAGTATAATGTAATACAATAAATAAACTTATGTCAAAAACGAATGTTGTTCTTACTAGGAATTTATTCAATTTATTTTTTAAAGCGGGGCGGTACTATATATATTGTGACATAGTCCAAAGATGTTAGGCAGCTTTCTGCCCCATGTTAGGTCAGAAAGTGCAGGAATAGTTAAAAATGATCCATTCCACAGCTTCCCATTAACTCAGGCAGCTGGATGGAAAATCCAGACCACAGATTACAATGGCTCTAGTTCTCCCTCACCTGCTCTTCTAATCACATGCACAGGTATTTAGAGCAGAGAGGTTTTGCATTTCACTCTCTCTCCTTAGAGCCTGGAGGCTGGGGGTATCGCTGCTCCCCGGTATCCAGTTTCGGGGTGGACGGCCCCTCCAAGTATCACAGTACCAGAGGATTTGCCCAGACACTTGGGACCGAGTTCCCACCACGAACAGATAAGACAAAACAAATGGTTATTGCTATTGCTAAAAGACTGTGCTGTATCTAGTGACCCTAAATGAGAGAGCATTGTTTTAAGCTGGGGAACCAGGTTAGTTGGCCAGCAGCTGTTAGAGAGACTGATTCTGATGTGTAGTTAGATCCCTGAAAGGGATAGGATTTTGTTTATATGATTTTGGTTTTATTTCTTCAAAATAACAGTGTGGGAAATACTGTAACACTGAAATGTGTGAACTGCTGAATGAAAGTATCTGAGTACCTCTAACCTACACATGTTAAAGCTGCAGTACCTTACTTGGATGAAAATAAAGCAGGCAGAAGCCTGAGTTAAGCAGCATAATACTTTGCATGATCCTTTTTTTTGTGTATAAATAACCCTTGAGGACTGTGTCGGGAAGAACCCAGACAGACGTCAGCGCTACAAAAGAGGGGCGTTTGTCACAATATATATATATATATATATATATATTCACATACAGTATATATATTTCAAATGTATTATTTCCTTTCAAGGGTCTGGTGCTTTAAGATCAAATTTTAGATGCAAGGGAGAGCAAAGAAAACTCCTCACTCCCTTCGGCACACATTTTATGTATTTTCCCAACAGCATAATGAATACATTCGAGAGCACAGAAGGCGATGACCCAGTCTCCTTGTATGTGTCGCAAGAGGCTGCATGTGACATTCCCATCGCTGTCTGCATCTAGGTCCTGCAGTCTGAGAAGCCTCAGTGAATCCGTCATTCCCCATGTAGTGAATGTCTGGGAGCCAATGGAAGAGGACAAGCTCAGGGTATCAGAATCAGGGACTTTCTTTCATGTGTCAATTTGAGGAGCTGGGAGACGAGACTAGAAGTGATATGTGAGTGGAGCAGTGACAGCTCGCTGTGCCTCTTTTCAGCAATGAACACTTGCAGTGCCAATAGCAACTTTCTTTCCACACTTCATACAGAATAACATTTGTACAGTATGTGTTAGGCAAGTTTGCTAGTAGTTTCTTTCTTTTTTTTTTTAACCCCTTTGCTGCAACACATGCAAAGAAGCAATGGGGTTAGCACACGTGTGGGCAACCACCAGCAGTCTTCTGCTAGCCCAGTGGTGGGCAACTCCTGTTCTCAATTGCCACCAACATGTCAGGTTTTAAGGATATTCCTGCTTTAGCACAGTCTATTCAATCAGTGGCTAGTAGCAGACTACTGTAGCCCTATAATTATTATGCTCACATTTTTTACAGCAACTCCACCATCAGGATTTCTCCTCTCTCACACTGTTTTCATTTATGTCTGTAATACTCATCCTTGTAGTGTCCATGTGTTTCCTTGTTTTACCAATGTAACTAATTTCCCGCAATGACCTCTACTGGCCTTTCCTAATAACATTAATGCAATAATAATAATAATAGTAATAAACACAGTGCTGAGCATATTTGTATGCTAACAACCATCTATACTGTGTTCTAATGAAAATAAGGGACGATCACTCAATTGCCTTTCATTTTATGGTTATCACCATCACATTTATTTGACCTATAAACTTGAAGGTGATTTTAAAAGTCAGATATCTCACTAATTTTGGAATCATGAAGTTGATATCTGTGATTGAGGTCCAACAGCTATTATTAGCCATTATTATACCACTATTTTCCATCCATTGTGCCCACTAAAACCCATTTTTTTAAAAACTAATAGGGAAAAATGTTGCATAGGACTCTGCTGTTAATTGATTAGAGGCCATCCATAGTTAGCACAACACAAAATTAGCATGGCATGCTTAGTAAGAAACATTAGCTCTAAAAGAATGCAAATGCACCCAGACATACACCAACCTGCCTCCATGTCATCATGTGATTCTAGTCCAGACTTGGTTCTACGTGTTACTGTAGAAAAGCAGGGCTATTGTAGAAAAGAATGCAATGGTTCTGTTAACAATGTGGAGTCAGTTTGGTAAAAGTGAATCATCTGCATCCTTAAATACTGCAATATATGACAATCCAGAAAATAAAGAAGCATTGCCACTCAAGAATGAAAGACTTGTATAAACTTGTATAATCTAATTTCAACGCAATGTGTTGTTGGCAATACTTTTTCTTCAATGAAACAGACACTATACATTTTATTTATTGAAAAAATATTTTACGAGGAAAAAATATTTTACCAGGAAAAAATACATTGGGGCTGTCCCCCTGTATGATCTGGCCGTAGTCTGAAGGAGCTGCACGGCGAGAGCTGCACAGAGAGATCCCCATCTCCCTGCACAGCTCTTACAGGTGATCACAGTGTTTTAATTTACATTTTAATAACAATGTACTGTAGCAGGGGCTCTACGGAGCTGAACCGCATTGATTTCAGTCCTAGGGACCCCATGCTTCCCAATTTACAGGCCCCGGTATGGGGTGCCGGTATCTCCTCTGCATTTGAATGTCCCGGTCACGGGAGGCGGGAGATTTAAACATTGCAGGGGGATACCGGCACCCCATAACTTGGCTTGTAACTCTGGAAGCAGAGGGTCTCCGGGGTTGAAATCAATGCGGTTCAGCCCTGGAGACCCCTGCTCCCGAACACTAGTCTTAAAATGTAAATAAAAACAGCTTCATTACCTTAGTACCGTATTTTTGGTGCTTGGTTTTATTTCATTGTTGTGTATTTCTGGAGCTTGGGTTTTTTAATAGTTGTGTATTTTTAATGCTTGTTTTTTATTGTTCTATATTTTTGGTTATTGTTTTTTAGAATAGTTGTGTATTTTTGAGGCTTGTTTTTTTATTATGTATTTTTGGTGCTTATTTTTTTTAATTGTTGTGTATTTTTGGTGCTTGGTTTTTTTATTGTTGTTTATTTTTGGTGCTTGTTTTTTTTTTATTGTATATTTTTGGTGCTTGTTTATTTTTAGGTTGCCTTTTGACTGCTATAGTGGCAAATCATGCCCATATTATATGGGCATGGTGTACCACTGTGCCAATCAATGGGTAGATGGTGGGGGTAGTTGCCCCAGGGAGGGTGGTTAGATATCCGGGTGGGTAGCGGGGAAGGGGGGTTAACCCCTTAATTACTGTAGCGGTTAATAACCACTATGGTGATTAAGGGGTTAGTGGCCAATAGTTTGTTTTTTGATTGTACTGTTTGTTGGCCACAGAGGACAAAGACATGGTAGATGGTGATTATGGTGGCCTTCATCCTGGCAGCGGTAAGTAGAACTTTAATTAACTTTATGCTGGCTGGAAGTTTTATTTTTAATGGGCAAATTAGCTATTATCCAGATCTGGATTATAGTAATTTTGCCTATTACTGTACTGTATGTGTTGGTGGGGTTGGGGGGGGGGGGAAGGAGGGTAGAGGAAGCACCCAATTGCCATTGGGGTTATCTTTGCTCCCATTGAGGATTATGTGGTAAATTGGTGCATCACAAAGTAAGCTCACGTCAAGCATAAGTGACCACAATGAGTTTATTGGCTAGTGAAGATAGTATTTGGCCCGTGGTGGGTGTTTATGGCTACAAGGTGGGTAGTGGGAGGGGTTATCCCCTTCAATACCTTAGCAGTAGTAACAGCTAAGGTAATAAAGGGGTTCACCTCCCCCTTCCCTACTGTAAAGCCTAAACACCCACTATGGGCCAAATACCACCTTCACCCACCCAGGCTACCCCCAATAAACCAGACACTAGTATTTAACCCTTTCATTGACTTAGCGGTATGGTAATGTAGCTGCCTGTAAATGTATTTTTATTGCATTAGATTGAAGCCGGGGTCTCTGGAGCTGGTATTAATGTTTATGAGCTCTGAGACTTCCGTCTTCAATCCGATGCAATAAAAATCTTTTTTTTCTAAGTCGTCCCGTAAATCCCATCTCGCCACCCTTGTGTTGGCGTGATGAGATCTGTGATAAACTCGTTCAGAGCCCCAATGAGATTATCGGAGGTACTAGAATAGGGTGATTTTATAAAAATGGCGATCTGGAGCTAATTTTTAACTCGGTGTGTTTGAGCAGGAGTGAGACTGTACAGGGAGATGCACTTCCCGAATGAGTTTGGCATGCTATCAAATCTTTCTGAATAGCAAACTTGCTAAATTGTACGGGAAGTGCTCAAAATCCTCGATGAGTTTGTTATCGAAGCTACTAGAATAGGACCCATTGAGTTACCTCCTCCTTTTCACGAATACGCCCGGAGCACAAAGTAAAGTTCACAACATTGCAAGTTATAGTTACAAACATGTTTAAAGTAGGAAGCAGCTGAAGTCTTGATGGAACTTATACAGGAAGTGGGTTTGAGCGACTCCGGTAAATGGTTCCTGCAGTGGGGAGATCGGTACAAGAAGGAAGAGCAACCAGATTCTTCATTGAACCCACTGAGTATATGCAGGTTTCCAGAGGTGGATCTAAAAGATACTGTAAGTGCCATGTACAGTAGGGGTGAGAAGTCTACTCAGATAATTGGGTAACTTGTTTTGATGGTGAAAGGAAAGATTAATATTGCATCTGGACTCAAGGGATAGCCAACCTAGTCCAGTTAGCATATCACAATGGTGGTTGTTAACGTTACATAGTAAACCAAAATGACACAATGAGTTCTAAAGAATGTCAAGTTTGCTAAGGTGAATTTGAGATGCTGTACCAAAGACAATATAGTCAATAAATGGAATTAGCATCTACTGTACAATTCACTTTCTGACCTATGGGCTTAGGCAGGATTTATTTTAAAAAAGTACACTCAGTTTGGGATAGATTTTGGATGTCAGTTTGTAATATGCAAACCAAATGTTAAAGCCACATATCCAAATATTTAAAGCTAGTAACTGAGGCAAGATTAGTGTTAGAGCTGGTAGCTCTGTCATGGGAAGCTTACGAAATGTAACCTTATTCCCAAACACCAGTGTTACAGCTTTGTAAGTGTTTAAAAACAGTTTGTTTTTGGTGATCCAGTTTTCAACATTTGAAAAAGCAGGTTGCAGTACATTTTCATGGTCACAGAGGCTGGGACTGCATGCATTTATTGGCATAAGAGGGGGTGGCTTATGGGGGTAGTAGCCCCAGGGTGGGTGGTTAGGCATGTCGGGAAAGTTGCAGGAGGAGTTAACCCCTTCTAAAATGTAGACAACTATTGAATATATGTAATTGTATTTTTTCAGATTTTTTACTGTATTTATTTCTTTTTATGTTTTTCATTGCCCATTGACTGCTAATGTATTAATCTGTGCACCGGTACAGATAAATACAGTGACAGGCAATGCATTTTTTGGCAAATGCTTGTTTTGAATTGATTATTATTTTTTCTATTTATGTTTATTGTTTTGGCAAAATTGTTATGTATTCGGATGGCTTGTTTTTATTACATTTTTGGATTGGTTAGCGGTTTTATTTCTTTATTTGTTTTGTTAGTTAGCTGATAAATTTCTTTAATTCTTTTGTTGGTTAGGTGTTTATTTAATTGTATTCTAGTATTTTGGGATAACATAATTTTTATTCTTTTGCTGTTTTGGTGTTTTATTGATGTGTAGTTGAGGCTTTTTTGTTCTTGTATTCTTGTGGTGTTTCGGTGCTTGTTTATTTATTTAATTGTTGTGCATTTTTGTGCGTGATAAATTTTTTTATAGGTTGGACATTGACTGCTATAGTGGCTTATCATGCCCAAATTATATGGGTCTGATGTACCCTTGTGCCAATCAATGAATAAAGGGTGGGTACAGTGGCCCCGGGGTGGGTGGTTAGGCTTTGGGTGTGTAGCGGGTGAAGGGGGCTAGCCCCTTAAATTCTATAGTGGTTAATAACCGCTAAGGGGATTAAGGGATTAGGGGCCATTAGATTGTATTTTTATTGTACTCTTGCTGCCAACGGAGGACATGGACCTGGAGTATGGGGATGAGGATGCCCTTCATCATGGCAGGGCTAAGTAGAAGTTTTATTTACTTTATTTGTGCTGGCTGGCTAATGTTTTATTTAGAATGGGCAAATGAGCTATTATCCAAATCTGGATAATAGTAATTTTGCCCATTACTATACTGTATGTGTTGGGGGGCCGGGCTTTTTGGAGGGGTAGGGGAGGTGGGTAGTGGATTGTTGTGTTTTTTAATGTTTATTGTGGTAGTGAGGGTGGGTGAAGTTGGCATTTGGCCTTTGCTGGGTATTTATACCTACCGGGGGTGTAGCGGTAGGGGTTAACCCCTTCATTACCTTTGCGGTATTAACCATTAAGGTAATGAAGGTATTAACTCCACATGTAACCTTCCCGCAGGACCTAAAGACCTACCAGTGGCCAAATACCACCTTCACACACCCCCGCTACCCACAATAAACATGGCACTTGTTAACCCCTCCATTGCCTAAGGTAATGAAGTTGCCAGTAAATGCATTTGTCCTGCATCGGATTGATGCCAGGGGTCTCCTCTGCTGGTATTCATGTGTATCAGCTCCGGAGATCCCCAGCATCAATCTGATGCAGAAAAAATGCATTTTTTTCTAATTCCCTCTCTCACAGCTTTCTCACCAGCTTCACACCAACTTTTCCTGACGAGACGAATTTTGGATAAAATTGCCAATTCTAAAGCCTCGATAACTTAATCGGGGCTACTAGAATTGCATGATTTTCCAAAACTGGCGATTAGAGGCTTTTCGCTGCACACCTGGAGGCGTGTTTTGACGAGAGCCAAAAATGGTGATAAAATGCTTTCCCCGCCCACTTATTGAGGGCTTTCTGAATAGCTGTAGCTATTTCTGGTCGGTTTCTAAAAAACCTTAATATGTGGGTTATCGAGGCTACTAGAATAGGCTCCTATATTTTAGTAATTAACTCAAGGTAACTCAAAACAACTTCTAAAGTACAGTATTCCCAGTAATTAAATCATATCTTACTACTGTACATGATATAGAGAGATAACATTGGTGTATTTAGTGAGAGTTCCCTCCTAAGGCTGTGAGCCATGTTATATATTGTCAGAAATCAGTTTGCCTGAAATAAGCCCTGGTACCATCATGGGAGGGGGATAAGAGGTCCCTGGTAAACTAATCTGGTAAACCGATGTAACAGGTTTCCCCCCCCCCCCAATCGCAGATACAGTGTGGGGGTGCAGGGAACATACAGTGTTACTCGGTGTTTAGTGCTCTACCTGTTGGCTCACAGGAGGGCTGAGCTTCCGCCACGGGGAACCTGGGGCAATTATAATACTATGGAAAACCACTTAATTGGTACAGCGCCTCCACCTGCGATGGCTCCCACCAGAGGGGGAGTGGTTCCTCGCAGGACAATACACAATAACCACGTACAACTGATTTGATAATGACTAATACCTTTACTAACGTGCATAGAAGACATGTAACATCAACACATAGCAACAGGTGTCCCTCGCTAAGGGCAACCTGACTATGGCGTCTCGCCGGACGCTAACTTGCACCACGGCAAGAGCCCACACTTTATGCGTCACGGCGGACGCTAACACCTTAGGCGCCACGGCGGACACTAACACTTTATGCATCATGGCGGACGCTAACCTTTATGCGTCACGGTGGACGCTAACCTTCCACAGAGTGATCCCAGATCTTAATAATGCGCTTATTTTCTTTAAATCCAGTAACCCCAACCCAATGTCTCGCACTCCCAAGTCATATACCAATGTGTGTGTGACTGCGCAGTCGCTATGTCTGGTGATAGGCCTTGTTGGTGCACGTGAGTTTGTGGGTTACCTGCCCTGGCTCCAGCCACGGGTGCTGCTATACCACTGGGGTTGAGTCGCCGGGATATCCTCCTACGCGTGGGGTGAATTCCGGCGTGGATAATATCACCACAGCTCTACACCATCTGTACCTTGGCGAGGGTCTGTCTGCTGCCAGCAGGCCGCAGTCACTGCTTGCTTGGCCTCCGTGAAGATAGTCCAGCTCCCTTTCAGCAACAATCAATATTCTTTGTTCACTACTAACAAATAGATAATGGGGCAGAGTCCCTAACCTAGGGCCTGTCCTTACAACACGCAGCTAGGATGACTCAGGGTTATCTGGGGCCTAGGGGAGTACTGGCCTAGTGCAGAGAGTCACTGACTCCTTCACCCTACCTCCTTCCCCTAGCTGCTCCTGTCACCAACTAACTAACTTGCTGCCAGCCGCGAAAATTTATCTAAATCTCCCTTGCAGGGAGATTCTTCAGCCCTATTGGCTCCCTGGCATCATGGGGCCGCTCCAGAGGCTCATGGGACTTGAAGTCCCCTTACAGAGCCCTCCTCTCATTTGCTAAGGCTTCGCGGGCTTTTCTGGTTCTCCACTGCACATGCGCGAGCTCCCTGCAGTCCTCCCGGTGCTCCTAGTCCCTGCGCATGCGCAAACGCCGCTAACAATGGCGGCGCCCTGCTCCGCGAGCCGGCGGGACCGCAGCAACACGATCGCGGCCTTAACGACGGCCCGATCTCGTCCCCGGCAATTGGCCGCAACTCTAAGTAACGCGCGGCTCGCGCACCAGAAGGAGGGGGTCAGTACGGCAAGGGGGACCTGGCTACATCTATATACTGGTAAAGCTATATACTGGTAAAGCTATATACTGGTATGCGCCATAGACTCATTTGAACTGCGCACTCACTTGGAACTAGCTTTGTTGGTCGTGGTACCAACTGGAGCCGAAAGTGAAGTGCCCGTTAATTCCTGGTTGCACACACAGACGCTGTGACATCAGAATGGCGACCAAGGATCGTTTGACGTCATAGCGACACTTTATTACATGTAACCAGATCTCTTGGACCATGGCCCCTTTAATAACTTGATAGTTACCATGGTAACGTGGTTAATTGTTTATTTATACAACAGACGACAGAGAAGCCCAATGCTACATACAACATGACAGAAATACACAGTAAAATACTTATATATTCTCTTGAAATAGGGTAATTAGTTTAACCCTTTGGCCAAAGCGTTGTAAGCTTGCGAGCCACGACAAGGCAGACCCTGTTCGCAAGTCCTAACTCTACCAGATAAAATACTAATATACCTCTATTAGGATTAAAATTCTCATTTACCTCTATTAGGAGGGAGAAAGACCACAGTGGGTCTATATCCAGTAGAATGAAAGGACCTACTAACTTGGGAAGTGGGGAGGGGCGGGCTTAAAACCTGGGAAAGAGGAGCCACCAGGATCGTTTCATGTCATAGCGACGCGTTATTACATGTAGCCAGATCACTTGAACCATGGCCCATTTAATAGCTTGATGGTTACCATGGTAATGTGGTTAATTGTTTATTTAACCACTTCAGACCCAGAAGACATTAATAAAAACCGTTTTAACATGTCTGTTGGGGGGATTAGTGTGCTTCTTTCAAATAATTACATTAGAACAATAGAAAGTAGAAGTGAAATGTTTCTTGAGAGGCGTGGCTTGTATTAAAAACATCAATAATTAAATTGCAGCATTTTAGAAAAGAGAATTTTTTTTTCAAAATTACCAAAGTGTCTTGAATGTTTCTGTTTTGGTAGTGAATATCCCTAGTATTTAAGTAAAGTTCGGGAAAACTGTGTGTGCTCAGAGAATCCTGGACAGATATATTGAATGTTGTTTGAAGATTTCAGCCATATGTGATGTCTTTCAATTTTCTAGAAAACAAAGTGCACAGAGTGCACCAAGGTTGAAGAAATATATATTACAAGTGAATACAAATAACAAGTATCAACTTACATATAATAAATCTGTTATCCAGTGAGATCTTTAGTGATACAGTCCATGCTGCCCCCTCCGTGGGTCCGTGGGTAAAAGGGAGGCAACGCGGAGCTCGAGACAATCTGTCCCACGCGCTCGGATCAAGTGATGTCTCCGTCTTGCTCTGCTGCTTCCGGGTATGCGCAGTACCGCGCGGTCCGTGTACTGTTGTGTACACGTCTCCCAAGTTCACAGCCTCTCTCTCAGATCAACTAAAAGTTAACAAAGGGGCTGGTCTGCATGAAGTGCCCACAATGCTCTTACCACAACATGTTTCACAGACTAATCTGCTTCGTCTTTCAATTTTCTGTTAAGACAGTTGGAGCACTGGTTCCCACGCTGGTCACCGAATCGCCGGTATCCACAGGTACTCCGAATCACAGTCACCATAAAATGTATAAAATAGACATAGTACATAGACATTAATTCAAAAGGCAAGACCACAAAAATTACACTCATAATAGCTGGTCTTGTCACATAAAGTACAAAGTGCTGTCCGCAGCTTGGGTGATGTTGAATTCAGCGTTGGTAGCTGGGGTTGGATCCGCACACCTCACTCAAGTGATTCGGTGACAGCGTGGGAACCAGTGATCCAACGGTCTTAACAGAAAATTGAAAGACTTCACATATGCCTGATTACTACTTACCTGTTGTACACTGGCGACACACTTTATTCGAGCACGGCTAGTCCCACGAATTCGGGTATACCCGGGTGTATTGAGGTTTGTGACTGTTTTCTGCCCGAGTGCATTGGGTTATTTTCCAGGCAGGGATTGAAGCATTTTATTCCCGCTGGCTGCAATACTGCACAGTATATATATATATGCTGCATTACAATTCATGAATTTATGCCATCTGGTAGACACGCGAAGCATTGCAGCCTATTAAATCCTAATCATTATCATTTAACAGATCAGCCGCCCGTCAGCCAGGCATGAACCCAGGCTGGGAAGGCAAACGCAACGGGGCTTGTCAGAGGTGAGGAGCGGCACATTCCAGGTATCTGCCAGGTACATACTGGGTATTTGCTCGAATAAAGTGTGTCGGTGCAGTAAGTAGCCACTTGTAGAGTGAAATTATCCAGTCGGTAGAGGTTACTGCGCAATGGTTTGTGTCTCTCTTTATATTTACAGAACGTTTCAGCCCTGAGAAGTCCATGTGGAAGTGAAATACTGTATATATATTCAAAGACAGAGGCATAGAACACAAAACATACAAAAGGCAGATGTAAAAGTTTTTTAAAGATTAAAATGATATGTTCATATTTGGGGACTTTAGGCTGTAAAGGTGTAAATATATTGCTCAGTGGAAAAATTATCTGTACTTTTAAGCAGAGATAGGCGAATTTTTGGCGGCGGATTTGGATCCGCAGCTGATCAGCCGTTCCTTTGATCAGTGGATTTATCTCAAAAAGGGCGATTCGCGTTTGCAGATTTTTTTATTATTATTACCAATACACCCCACGGATTCCGCAACCCGTCAACGGATTTGTAGAATCCAATACGTGGATTAAGCAATCCGTTGGTGGATTCTTAAAGAATCCGCCAACGGATTGCTGAATTCGTGGATTGGATTCTACAAATTCATCTACGGGTTGTATCCAATGGTGGTTTTGATAAATCCACACAGATTAAAACCAACCAAATCTGCTAAATGGATTTTGGGTTGAAAATGCGAGAAAATCCGGGAACCGAATTTGAGCGGATTCGCTCATTTCTACTTTAAAGCACATTTATTATTTAAATTATAGACGTGTGACAATTTTGGCTGATATATTATTGTAGTTTATTTATTATAAAGATCTTCCCCCCTTTTGAGTATGTTTAACATCGTTCATAAGCTGGGTACCATCTCAACTTTAGTGACTGAGTTCAGTATACAGTGCTTTCCTTCTTAACTGCAACTGCCTTATACAGGTTATTTATAAAGGCAGAAAAAAGTAAGGGCCCCAGAAACGAGCCTTGGGGAACCCCACAGGTAATATGTGGTTAGTGTTGGAGCCTGATATAGACACATGGGATCTTCCTGATAAATATAAGTTAAACCAGTTTAGGGCATTTTTATTATCGTTTATTTATAAAACACCAACATATTCCACAATGCAGTACAATGGGGATACAGAGTGACATCAATTACATAAACAGAATGACATACAAATAATGACAAACAAGTGTAGCCCTTTTTGTGAACCGGCCGACCCACCCAATCTCACATTGGCCCCTCGTGGTCTAACCGGTCCCTTTCCCTGCAACACACCTGCTCTAAAGGACTACTGGTACTGCATAACCTGTGTGGCTCCAGGAGATCTGAGCCTCCGCTAGCTGGGAGCCTGGGGAAAACCCTTACCCTTACTTGGTGCAGCGCCTCCACTTACCCAGGATCCCCCGTTAGGAAAGATAGCCCTGAGTAAGAAATACAATGACACTCGTATACGATAAGACAATAACTAACACTTTACTTAACACACACATATAACTCATTACATAACATCACATAACATAACCTGATGCTCTACCCGCATCACCTCAACCCAATGTCTGGTGTTCCCCAACCAAGTGTCCTGTGATCACCCCACACCCAATGTCTCGTAACTCCTACGAAGGTCGTGGGTGACTGCGCAGTCACTATATTAAGCTAGGGCCCAGTTGGTGCACTTTAAAATAATGAAGATACCTTCCGAGCACTCCGATGCTCGGGACCGCAACTTTCTTCTCAAAGGGTCAGATGTCCGTCTGATCCTTTCCAGGTACTCTGCCGGTGGACCCCAACGAGGGTCCCACCGCTCAACGGGAACTGCAACCGGACCACGGCAACACCAACCGCATGGGAACAGCAACCGCCGCTTCCTCCTATCGCTAACTACTACTTAGAGTGACAGCAACCCTAACCTAGGGCCTGTCCCTGAGGAACCGCAACCTGGGATGGCTTGAGGGAAACTCCTAGGACCTGTGGACATAACCTGCCCCCCCTTCCCCTAGCTACCCAGTCCTAACAGTAACTGCTACTAGCTATTCCCAACTCACCTGCAGCTGACACACCGCACACACTGTCAGCCTGCAGGGATCCACACTTCACACACACTGCACGCACTGTGCCCAGCACATACAGCGACACTACTCACAGGCAGCTGCAATCACACACAGCCCCTGGATCCCGCAGCAAACACACTGCTAGCACACCGTGCCTCTTTGACAGTGCCCACAGCACTCTCCACTGCGGCACTGCCAAACCAGCACCTTCCACACTCAAGGGTCACCTCCCTAGCTAAGGCGTCCCTCTTCAGTTACCCCCTGCCCTTTACCCGGGAATTGGGGCCTGCCTGGGAATCTAGGGAGGACCCTTACCTGATGCAGGAGCCACGCGCTCCCTGCACCCTTCCTACTCCTTCCTTCTCCTCTGCCTGACTCACGCATGCAAAGCCCGGGAAATGTATCTATATTCCCGGGCTGAGCTTCCTGCATCCCTATTGGCTACACTCAGGCACCTGATGCCTGTCTCCCTAAGCCTCCTGGGAATTGTAGTTCCCAGGGGCTGCCTAAAGCATTGGGGCCGCGTGCGCGCTTCCCTTGCGCATGCGCGAACCCCTAATGGCCGCCTCACTCTCTCTGCTACCTTCCCTACTCTCGCGCGATCTCTTCCTATCCCTGGAGTCCTATCGCGCGCTTCCGCCCTACTGCGCATGCGCGAACTAACGCGCAATGGCGGCACACTCTCTGCAAGCCGCCCAGCCGGTGGCAACGCGATCGCGGCCCTAGCGACGGCCCGATCGCGTCCCCGGCAACCAGCCTGCACCGCTCCCTGCACTGGCCCCCACCCTCGCGAAGTGCCGGCGGGTCCGTCAAAGCCTCCGGCGGCACCCGCTACCGCACGGCACTCGCGGAGGGGGGCCAGAAAGTTCAAATTTACCTCGGGGCTACATTCTCCCCCTCGCAGAATCCCAACGCCCTCGCTTGGGTAGCAGCCATACATGTTGTTATATAATGGAAAATGCATTGTAAACAGTACATTATACACAAGCAATTTCCCATTTGTACCCAACATCATTCCCGCATGGATACCCGAGGCCAGCTGAGTTTCAGATTGGAGTGCCCCTAACAGACTGGGTGAGGGTATCCCACCTTGACTCCTGTGAGTCTTTTGGAGCTCAAGACCTGTCCCTTCTGTCAAAACACCGCCTCCTCCCTCTCGCAGAAAAAAATGTACGGGGTCCTGGGTATTGACCCTTTCCGGTTCCTCCGGTCTCGTCTCACGGGAGACAGGGAGGCTCAGTCTCTTTCCTCGATCCACCACATGGCGAACATAGCGCTCCATCGCGCACCTGGGAGAGGCCACAACTACCAGAGCGGTCTCAACAGAGTCTTTGTCCGCTCCAACAATCCCTTTAACGGTGACTTCTTCCGCGGACGGCACCACTTCTTCGGGTAGGCCCGGGTCTTGAGAAGGCCAAGCTTGGAGACTCCTCGTGCAGGAGTATGTGTCGCTCCGGTCCGCTACACCGGATACCTTCATGAGGTCGAGTTCATCCCACGATCTGCAGAGATCTTCTGGGGGAGACACCTCCACCAGGACGCGATGACGGGGTGAGCCCATCGCCCGGGTGACCCTACCTCTGGAGTCACCAGGCTCCACGATCACCGGGGAGCTCACACCCGACACCCCTGGAGCAGTCAACTTACCCCTGTCGTTGTCGGCAGGTACTGATCCCAAGCCTGGGACCGCTGGTACCTCGGTGGTAGGCCGGACTGGCCGTTGCAGGGCGCACGGGCCCACATCATGGTCTGTATCAGTTGAGGTGGTTGCCTCGGTCACCTCACTGGAGTGGTCCGCCGGCAGGCGCATCACCACGCTCGGTGGGTCGCTAGAATCATCACACATGGGCGGGGGTACAAGCACCTTACCCTGGCCTTCCGGAATCTGGGGTTCTGGTCTCGGTGGTTCCTGCTCGGGAACCGGGTCTGGAACCGACATCTGGGGTTCCGACATCTGGAGCTCCGCCTTCAGCGGCTCTGGCTCAGCGTCTAGAAAGTTCATTTGGGCACACGGCCCCTCCACCACCTCCATCGTTGAAGTGGACAATTCAGGAGCGGCTTCACCCACCTTGGTAGCACCATCAGGCGCCTCTTTCTCTGTAGGTTCCGCCATCAGAGGTTCCTGCTCTTCCTTCTCAGGGAAAGGACAATCCAGTTCTGCTACAGTGCCCTCCCCCACTGTCAGCTCGGTAGGCTGCGGCAGTTTGGGTTGCAGGAACTGCGCCGCACAGTCAGGGCACTCGGGCCCTCGGGTCAGTTCACCCACAGGACACTCACATTCATGCAGACGGCCGTGCAGGCATTCTTCCCCGTCTACCACGGTCATCGTGAGGGCAACGGCTAACTCAGGGGACCCGTCCGCCCAGCCACCAGTCGCCTTCCAGTCTCTTAATGCACACGGGCACACCACCATTGACAAGTCTAAATGGGGGGCCCGTACGATTCTATACAGCCAAGGGTGCTTTTCTCGGCATCCCTTGCTTTCCTTAGGGGGAACAGAATTGGCTGATTTCTGCTCACGACACTCCCTCCCCCTGGTGGACTCTAGAGGAACAGCAGCACAGTCTTTTGGGGAATGTTGCAAACTCTGTTCTGAGTCACTCACAGTGTGGGGGCGGGGCTCTGGCTTTCCCGCCAGTCCTGGGAGAAGGGTTGCAACATTTTCCTGTGCATGCTGGCAGTCAGCCGCACACGTGCCATTTGGATTTGGCGGGAGCCGCCATTTTAGGTGGGGCTCACGGTCAATGTCTATAGGGCTCTCGGTGCAGGTAGAAACTGCCAAGTCAGGGTAGATAAAGGGGCACCCATCAGTCGGACCCCCGGGCAAATTTAAGAACTTAGGGCCATCTTCCTCGCTTAGGGTCTGGCCTACATATATCAGGACAGTACTCCATTGCACGGTGTCATCATACCTTCGCCCTCTGACCCACGTACCCGACAGTCCAGGGAGCTTCCGAACCTGCGCCTGGACATCTAACAAGGGCACGCCAGCCGGGAATGCCCCCACGGCAACCACGCGGTTAGGATTCACGTTTACTTTCAAGGCCCACGCGTAGACCTCCTGCTTTGAGAGCACCCACATGGTGGAACAAAAATAGGACACAATTTAACAAAAACAAGTACAGGGCACCCCAGGTCTGATCTCTCAGCAGCGCCTCCAAATGTAGCCCTTTTTGTGAACCGGCCGACCCACCCAATCTCACATTGGCCCCTCGTGGTCTAACCGGTCCCTTTCCCTGCAACACACCTGCTCTAAAGGACTACTGGTACTGCATAACCTGTGTGGCTCCAGGAGATCTGAGCCTCCGCTAGCTGGGAGCCTGGGGAAAACCCTTACCCTTACTTGGTGCAGCGCCTCCACTTACCCAGGATCCCCCGTTAGGAAAGATAGCCCTGAGTAAGAAATACAATGACACTCGTATACGATAAGACAATAACTAACACTTTACTTAACACACACATATAACTCATTACATAACATCACATAACATAACCTGATGCTCTACCCGCATCACCTCAACCCAATGTCTGGTGTTCCCCAACCAAGTGTCCTGTGATCACCCCACACCCAATGTCTCGTAACTCCTACGAAGGTCGTGGGTGACTGCGCAGTCACTATATTAAGCTAGGGCCCAGTTGGTGCACTTTATAATAATGAAGATACCTTCCGAGCACTCCGATGCTCGGGACCGCAACTTTCTTCTCAAAGGATCAGACGTCCGTCTGATCCTTTCCAGGTACTCTGCCGGTGGACCCCAACGAGGGTCCCACCGCTCAACGGGAACTGCAACCGGACCACGGCAACACCAACCGCATGGGAACAGCAACCGCCGCTTCCTCCTATCGCTAACTACTACTTAGAGTGACAGCAACCCTAACCTAGGGCCTGTCCCTGAGGAACCGCAACCTGGGATGGCTTGAGGGAAACTCCTAGGGCCTGTGGACATAACCTGCCCCCCCTTCCCCTAGCTACCCAGTCCTAACAGTAACTGCTACTAGCTATTCCCAACTCACCTGCAGCTGACACACCGCACACACTGTCAGCCTGCAGGGATCCACACTTCACACACACTGCACGCACTGTGCCCAGCACATACAGCGACACTACTCACAGGCAGCTGCAATCACACACAGCCCCTGGATCCCGCAGCAAACACACTGCTAGCACACCGTGCCTCTTTGACAGTGCCCACAGCACTCTCCACTGCGGCACTGCCAAACCAGCACCTTCCACACTCAAGGGTCACCTCCCTAGCTAAGGCGTCCCTCTTCAGTTACCCCCTGCCCTTTACCCGGGAATTGGGGCCTGCCTGGGAATCTAGGGAGGACCCTTACCTGATGCAGGAGCCACGCGCTCCCTGCACCCTTCCTACTCCTTCCTTCTCCTCTGCCTGACTCACGCATGCAAAGCCCGGGAAATGTATCTATATTCCCGGGCTGAGCTTCCTGCATCCCTATTGGCTACACTCAGGCACCTGATGCCTGTCTCCCTAAGCCTCCTGGGAATTGTAGTTCCCAGGGGCTGCCTAAAGCATTGGGGCCGCGTGCGCGCTTCCCTTGCGCATGCGCGAACCCCTAATGGCCGCCTCACTCTCTCTGCTACCTTCCCTACTCTCGCGCGATCTCTTCCTATCCCTGGAGTCCTATCGCGCGCTTCCGCCCTACTGCGCATGCGCGAACTAACGCGCAATGGCGGCACACTCTCTGCAAGCCGCCCAGCCGGTGGCAACGCGATCGCGGCCCTAGCGACGGCCCGATCGCGTCCCCGGCAACCAGCCTGCACCGCTCCCTGCACTGGCCCCCACCCTCGCGAAGTGCCGGCGGGTCCGTCAAAGCCTCCGGCGGCACCCGCTACCGCACGGCACTCGCGGAGGGGGGCCAGAAAGTTCAAATTTACCTCGGGGCTACACAAGCATAAACAGATACAGAAGGTAATGAGGGCCTGCTAATTAGAGCTTGCAATCTAGAGGGAATAAGGGGCAATTGTGAAGAAACAGGTAAAGGTGCTACTCATTGTGGAATGGAGTATGCCTCATGATGGAGTATGGTCCAGGTGCACAACTGATCCCATTAAGGTTTAAGGGCGTGGATGTTAGGGGGTGTTAGCATGGAGTTTGGTCCAGCCACACAGCTGGTATTCTTTATTTATAAAATGTTTTACCAGGAAGTAATACATTGAGAGTTACCACTCGTTATCAAGTATGCCCTGGGCATAAAGTTATGATGACAAATAATACATGGTTACAAATACATAGTTACATAAGTGAGCAGGGTTATACATTATATGCACGACATTGCTTGCACAGTTAAAGATAATATATATAGTAGGCATATGTAACCATTACAGACCAGATTAAAATGTGAGACAGCTTTAATTTTGAAAGAATTTAGACTGGTGGCGGCTGTGAGAGTCTCCAGTAGATTGTTCCAGTTTTGGGGTGCACGGTAAGAGAAGGATGAGAGGCCTGATAGTTTGCTGAATCTTGGGAACATGAATAGTCTTTTGGAGTCAGATCTCAGATGATAAGTGCTGCATGTGGTAGGGGTGAGGAGCTTGTTCAGGTAGACGGGTAGCTTGAAGGCAAGACAGGTGAGATGAACTTTGCGCCTAGACTCAAGTGATGACCAATCTAGTTCTTTGAGCATTTCACAGTGTTGTGTGTTGTAGTTGCATTAGAGAACAAAACGGCATATTGAATTGTAGATGGTATCAAGTTTGCTAAGGTGGGTTTGGGGTTCTGAGCCGTATACTATGCCCCCATAATCGATAATTGGCATTAGAATCTGCTGTGCGATACGCTTTCTGACCAGCAGACTTAGGGAAGATTTGTTCCTATAAAGTACACCTAGTTTGGCATAGGATTTGGGTGTCAGGGTATCAATGTGCATCCCAAATGTTAAATGGGAGTCAAACCATACTGTATGCCCAAGTATTTAAAACTAGCAACAGAAGTTAGGGTGGTATTAGTGTTGGTTCTGATCTGGAGCTCAGTCATTGGAAGCTTTAAAAATGTAGCCTTGGTCCCAAATACCATTGTTACAGTCTTGTCAGTGTTTAAAAACAGTTTGTTTTGGGAAATCCAATTTTCAAGTCTCAAAAAGTCAGATTGAAGTATGTGTTCAAGGTTGGAGAGGCTAGGGCTTTGTGCATATAAGATTATGTCATCTGCATACATGTGTATTGAAGCTCCCTTACAAGCTGTAGGAAGATCATTGATGAACACCGAGAAGAGTATGGGACCCAAAACAGAGCCTTGAGGGACAACACAGGTGATATCCAGGGGGTTGGAGTTAGAGCCTGAGATAGACATATGTTGGGATCTGAAAAAGAAAGAACAGGGGGACGCAAAACAAATAGAAGTGCAAAGTCAGAGATGGCACTAACATATAAACAGTGGTAAATAGTAAAATAGGTGCATGTGATATATAATATGGAATAGTACTGTACTCATACGGCCATGTATGGTACTAAGGGCTCTATGCACAAAGCGCCAAAAAGTTTTTTATCGGCAAAAAATGCCTTTGGTATGCAGTAAGCGCCGATAATTTGGCCAAATCGGCATTTTTTGTCCCCGATAAAAAATTATTGGCAGGCGGCTGCCAATAAGCCACTTTTCGGCACCTTTCGGCACTTTTTAAAATCGGCTGTGTTCTAGAAGCCCCGATCCTGTTTTCGGTGCTGATCGGAGCTGATCGGCAGTCCCGAAAAGCCATTTTTTCGGCAAATCGTCCCGCAACTCAAAGTTGGCGGGTCGGTGGGGAGAAGCATTGGCAAAGGCGACATTTAGACAAAATCAGGCCTTTTTCCTGCCTGAGATTGATGCCGGGGGTCTCCGGAGCTGATACCAGCACCGGAGCCCCCGGGCATGCATCCGAGGCAGGAAAAATGCATGTACAGCCCACATCATTACCTTAGCGGCTAACCGCTAAGGCAATGAAGGGGTTAACCCACCGTGCCAGCTTTATTGTGGGTAGCGGGTGTGGGTGAAGGGGGTATTTGGCCCTTGTTGTTTGTTTAGGGCTTGCGGGGGGGTTGCGGGTGCACTTAACCCATTCACGACCGTAGCAATTAATACCGCTACGGTTATGAAGGGGTTAAGGCGTACCGCTACCCACCCGCAAGCCCTAAACAACCACCGTTGGGGCTAATACCCCCTACACCCGCTACCCACAATAAAAAAAATCACACACAACAGCCCCACACTAAATAAATAAATATATCGAAATAAATAAATAATTAAAATTAAATATATATATATATATATATATATATATATATATATATATATATATATATATTACCCCAACAACCCCTATAACCTCTAACATACACATATATGCACATCAATGATACTATAGGCCGGCGGGGGCCCTCGGGTGTTACCCGTAGGCCTGCAGTACCAACTATGTGCCCCCCCTCAAATTAATGTCAAAAAACATAAATACTTCTAAATAAATAACCCCCCCCTTAACACATACAGTACAGTAATGGGCACAATGACTATTATCCACAAATGGTTAATAGTGAATGTGCCCATTTTAAATACATAAACATCAATCAATACATTAAATACATATAGCACTCACCCATGTCCGGCTGCCACAATGAAGGCCATCCTCATCTTCATCCTGTCCATGCCCCATCCGCTGCAGCAAAACAGACACAAGAATGAAAACATCCAATGTAATGTCCCCTAACCCCTTAATCACCATAGCGATTATGAACCGCTACAGTCATTAAGGGGTTAACCCACCCTCACCCACCACTCGGGATGCCTACATACCCTCCCACACTAACCTCCCACCCCGTGAGGCCTAACCACCCTCACCCACTACCCACAAGGGAGGCCTACCCACATACCCTTGGGGCCAATACCCCCTCCCCCCACTCCCAGTACCCACAATAAAAACAATACATTGCCCCACAATAAGCATTATTCTATTTATTAAATACATTACTCACCCCCTGTGCCCCCCCATAAATACATGATTTATCCTTTTACATACAGGGTTCATACCCCAGCCCCACGCGAGTCCCCGGCGGTCTGGCAGGTCACCTGACAGACCTACAGGGTACCAGCAACTTGTTTCACACAGGTTCTGGAGTCCTGTTGGTGGGTCCCGCCAAGTGCCATGGCCCCCAGGTGGTCTCCTTGGGTCACCGTGGGCCACAATTGGGTCCCCACGGTAGGCCCACGGATGTCTGGGAGCCCCGGGTCAGACCCACAGATGTCTGTGGGGCCTCGGATGGTTCTCACGGGGGTCTGGGAAACTCACGAGTGCTCACTACGGGTCCGCGGTGCCCCCACGGATGTGGGACCACCGCTTCATCCCCGCACCTATGGGTCCGCGGTGCCCCCACAGATGTGAGGCCACCGCTTCATCCCCGCAGACTACGGGTCCGCGGTGCCCCACAGATGTGAGGCTACCGCTTCATCCCCGCAGGTGTAACCCGTGGAACCCCCAGCCTGATACACGTGAGATACCCGAGGAGACCGCAGGTGGTCTCCAGAGGTCTCACGCAGAACCACGGAACAAACCCTGAATGTAAAAAAAATAAACCTGACCTATACATTCAATACATACCCTCCCCCGCCCCCCCAACATATACAGTAAAATAATGTACAAAATAACTATTATCCAGATAGGGATAATAGATTATTTGCCCATTATTAAACACATTAACTAGCATATTAAACTAAATAAAGTACTACTGACCTCATCAATAAGAAGCCCCCGTCGCCAGCAACATCCTTGTCTTTCGTTGCCCACAAAATACAGAGCCAATACAAAGCCAATACATTGCAATTACATTCAGATATCAATTAACCCCTTAAACACCTTATTGGATAATAACCGCAAAGGTAATTAAGGGGTTAATCCACACTGGCCCGATACCCACCCTTCACCCATTCATTTGTACAGTGGCTTCATCATGCAACTATATATATATATATATATATATATATATATATATATATATATATATATACAGTGTTCGACAAACCTATACATTTGCTCGCCCCAGGCGAGTGGATTTAACCCCCGGGCGAGTAAATATTGGCCCAAGCAGCACACGTTTGGTACTAGGTGGCGAGTAGATTTTTTTGTGTGGCGAGTAGATTTTTTGGTGTCAACCACTGTATATATATATATATATATATATATATATATATATACACACACACACACACACACACACGATGAACCAATATACAAATAAATGTAGAAGGGTTATCAAAACATGCTGTACTACAAATACCACTTCTCCATACAGACACACTACAATAAAATCCTTTAACTTTAATAATCCAATCTGATCTTCCAATCAAAATCCTCAAATGCCAATCAAAAACCTCAAATGACAATCAAAACATTGCATTTACATTGTATATATGATGCATACAATCTATGCACCATATACATTCTGCAAATGAATGTTAACAATAACATATTCAAAACAAAATACCAATACATCCAAACAAGTATACTATTTAAATCAATCCAGTAAACATAAATCAATTAGCATTCATTAATTACATCCCTAAACAATTTACATTCCATCCCTAACAATTAAACAATTAACTAATTCAAGCGTTGAACAGAACAAGTTATCTAGGGAAAAAATATAAGTACCAACAAGAATACAATATACAAAAGCAAGCCTCACCCTGACCTAAAGTACACCATACAATAGCAACAATTACATCTAATTTTAAAATACATTATACACACATTTATGCATAGCAGCATAGCCAAATTAATTTAAAACACAGCAAATCAAACTTTTAAAACAACATAATTTCTTACCCTGTATATATATCGATCTAGACATACATACATACATACATACATACATACAGTGGCAAGAAATGATATACCAAAAATAAATAAATACGCATGTTAAAAAAGCTTTTAAAAAAATTAACAAGTTAAATAAAATACATTTCTTTAGTTCACTTACCATTACTTGACCCACTCACCGACTTCCGTTGAACAGCTTACTCTCGAACCAATCCACCAGGCACAGGAACCATAAAATAAAAAACCATAAAATAATAAACATTAAAATAAAAATCCAATACAATCCACGGGTCTTCTATTTGTAATCCATCTTCATCTGTATTCTTCTTTCTTCTACCTGCAGCTCTCTTCCAGGGTCTTCTTGTCTTCTACGGCCACGCCTTGGCCTTCTTCTTCTGTAGGAGGTCCTTCCTCCTCGGCGTCTTGCTTCAAAATGAGACGACATAGGCTTTTAAAGGCCTATGACGTCACATTTTCATCATGGTTCCCACGGCCCTGATTGGGCCGTGAAAACCATGTGTTTTGGCAGAAAAAAAAAACCATGATGACGTCACTTAAAGGCAATGAAAGCACAGCCAATCAGAATTGCTTTGCTTCAATTGCCTTTAAGATGACGTCATTAAAAGAAACATGGCTGTACTCACATGGTACGGTAGCCAATAAGAGCATGGTAAGTCTATCCCTACTCTGATTGGCTCTAGTACCATGGGGGCACCGTGGACCCATAAGTGCGGGGATGAAGCGGAGGTCCCACATCCGTGGGGGCACTGCGGACCCATAGTGAGCACTCGTGAGTTCCCCAGACCCCGTGGGAACCACCCGAGGCCCCGCAGACACCTGTGGGTCTGAACCGGGGTTCCCAGACATCCGCGGGCCTACCGTGGGGACCCAATTGTGGCCCACGGTGACCCAAGGAGACCACCAAGGTCCATGGCGCTTGGCGGGACCCACCAACAGGCCTCCATAACCTGTGTGAAACATGTTGCTGGTACCCTGTAGGTCTGTCAGGTGCCCCGCCAGCCCGCCAGGGACTCGCGTGGGGCTGGGGTATGAACCCTGTATGTAAAAGGATAAATCATGTATTTATGGGGGGGCACAGGGGGTGGGTAATGTATTTAATAAATACTGCACCGACACACTTTATTCGAGCAAATACCCGGTATGTACCTGGCAGATACCTGGAATGCGCCGCTCCTCACCTCTGACAAGCCCCGTTGCATTTGCCTTCCCAGCCTGGGTTCATGCCTGGCTGACGGGCGGCTGATCTGTTAAATGATAATGATTAGGATTTAATAGGCTGCAATGCTTCGCGTGTCTACCAGATGGCATAAATTCATGAATTGTAATGCAGTATATATATATATGTACTGTGCAGTATTGCAGCCAGCGGGAATAAAATGCTTCAATCCCTGCCGGAAAATAACTCAATGCACTCGGGCAGAAAACAGTCACAAACCTCAATACACCCGGGTATACCCGAATTCGTGGGACTAGCCGAGCTCGAATAAAGTGTGTCGCCAGTGTAGAATGATGTCTATTGTGGGGCAGTGTATTGTTTTTATTGTGGGTACTGGTGGTGGGAGGAGGGGGTATTGGCCCCAAGGGTATGTGGGTAGGCCTCCCTTGTGGGTAGTGGGTGAGGGTGGTTAGGCCTCACGGGGTGGGGGGTTAGTGTGGGAGGGTATGTAGGCCTCCCGAGTGGTGGGTGAGGGTGGGTTAACCCCTTAATGACTGTAGCAGTTAATAACCGCTATGGTGATTAAGGGGTTAGGGGACATTACATTGGATGTTTTCATTCTTGTGTCTGTTTTGCAGCAGCGGAGGGCACATGGGCAGGATGAAGATGAGGATGGCCTTCATCGTGGCAGCCGGAAATTGGTGAATGCTATATGTATTTAATGTATTTATTGTTGTTTATGTATTTTAAATACACAGGGGTGTATGTTGTTTATTGCTATGTTTATTGGGGGCAAATGTCCCCAAATAAACATGCTATTCTGCCTTAATCCCTTCATTGCCTTAGCGGCTATACGCCATGGTAATGAAACAGCATTTATGTATTTTAATAATATTGTGCGGAAGCAGGGGGTCCCCTGAGCTGAACCGCATTGATTTGTGGCTCAGAGACCCCCTGCTTCCCGAGTTACAGGCCCCGGTTTGGGGCATCGGTTACAGTGTCGCCGCCATATTTATAGCAGACACGGCGCGAATGGGACGCTATAAAGATGGCGGCGACACTGCCACCCGATGACACATACCGGGTCCTGTAACTCGGGAAGCAGGGGTCCCTGGTCCACAAAGCAATGCGGTTCAGCTCAGGGGACCCCCTGCTCACAGTACACTATTATTAAAAATACATTCATGCTGCTTCGTTACCGTAGCACATAGCCGCAAATGTAAGGAATGAGTGTTTATTTATATATGTGTTTTACTCATAGTGTAGATGTGCAGAGGGTCTCCGGAGCTGAACCGCTTTGGTTTGAGGTCCGGGGACCCCCTGCTTCCCGAGATACAGTCCCCTTTATGGGGGTGCCGGTATCCCTCTGCTTTGTTTACTTTCCGCGGTCACGTGATCGGGATCTTAAAATGCAGAGGGATACCGGCACCTCATAAACGGTCCTGTATCTCGGGGAGCAGGGGGTCCCCGGACCTGAAACCAATGCGGTTCAGCTCCGGAGACTCCCTGCACATGTACACTATGAATAAAAATTGTTTTGATATGTTTTTATTTTGCCGATGTTTGCACAGAGAGAGCGGCAGGTCTCTCTCTGCTGCATATACATATCGGCAGAAATGGCCTATCGGCAGGTTATCGGGAGCCAGGTTTATTTATCGCCGGCTCATCGGCATTTTGCTTTCGCAGAGATTCGGCAGGAATCGGCATGGATTCGGCCCTTACTGAATACTGCGAGGGCAAATCGCCAAAATCATGCCTATCGGCAACACTTGCCGAAAAGATTTTTTTGGCGCTTAGTGCATGAGGCCCTAAGTCTTTATCTGTGCTGTTTCTTCACTGCAGCAGTCAGCTTATGCTCCCTTTCTGGATTGTCAAAAGCGTAGCCTCACAGGTGGTTACTTCAGTGCTCATAAAATATACATGTGAGAGAAGACAACACCGCAGACACAGATATAAAGGTGTAATTTTATTAAAGTAAAAAGGTGAGTGACAATTAACTCACATGTGGCTAATCACCTCTGGTGAACGCAGCCGACGTCCGCACTTCAGTGCAGTGCTCTCCTGATCATGCAGATAGTCTTGTTTATAAAGGTGAGTTTTCAGAGAGTTTTTAAATGTCTGAAAAATGGGGGAGAGTCTGATGGTGCGTGGTAGGGAATTCCAGAAGGAGGAGGCAGCGTGGGAGAACTCTTGTAGGATGGGACTGAGAGGAGGTGATAAGGCAAGAGGGGAGGCGGATGTAGAAGGCAGAATGGAGGGGACATATACTGTAGGGGTATATTTGGGGATGAGGGCTGAGATATATGGGGAGGGCTGAGATGTATGGGGAGGGCAGCATCATTGAGAGCTTTTTTAAGACAGAGCTAGGTTTTTAAATATAATTGTAGAGAATATGGGAAGCCAGTTCAAGGATTTGCATAGTGAAGCAGCAGAAGTGGAGCAGTGAGTGAGGTCGATGAGTCTGGCAGCTGCATTTTTAATGGATTGGAGTTGGTACAGGTAGATGAGGGGAATGCCAACTAGGAGAAGGATGCAGTAGTCAAGGAGAGATAGGAAATGTGAGTGAATTATGATTTTAGTTGCATCGTGATTCAGAAAAGGCCATATCCTAGCATTGGCTCTTATATTGCAAATAATTAATCTTCTTCTACAGTACATACACCCCAAATTTTGTTCAGTTTATTTTAAGTCATGTCTTATTTTAAGTCATGTCTTTCCTCCGAGATTTCTCAAGATGTACATTGAGTAAGTTCCAACATAAGGGACAAGGAAGACTATAAACAAAATAAGCATTTGTAAAAGTATATCATTTATTGTTTACTTAGAAGTGAAGCCTTTTGTGGCAATTTTCTGAAGTATTGTCAGCTAACCCAAACCGTAATTAGTTGCATTAGACCTATATTGAAGTCTATCATTAATATGTGTGTTTGAGCAGGTTGTTTGGATTTTTGCTGTGTGCTACGCTTAATCTTTCCTGCCTTTGATCATGTCAATTGCTGTGGTCGGTGCCTCCAATGACAAGGCTTTAAGCACCAGCAAATCTTTCAAATCTGTGAAGAGCTGGGAAATCAGTGCTGCATGTCACTGTAGAGATTACCTTATTCTGATAGGTCTGCTTTTTCAAATTGGTGTTTACCAAGTTGCTATGGAAGCTTTTGAAATATGAGCAGTGTAACTGCGTACTGCTACCATTAGATGACACTGTTGCTTTGTGTATTTATACCCCTGCAGGAGAGGAAATCTCTTGTAATCATTATTGTTTTTTATGTAGGAAAATCCCTCCTTGAGTTTCCGAGGCCAATAACCCCACCTTTACCAGAAGGCTATATATGATGGCAATAGAACATGTGTGATACAAGATATCTTTTCCGAAATGGTAGGAATTGATGAGAATGAAAATTGATAGCACTGTAAACCATCTTCTGGAGGGTTTTCTTATGGTATTTCCTGAATTGTGAGATGTATCAAAATTGGGAAGTCCAAAGCTGAGACATCTGCCCTAAACTGATATTAATTATGTCCCCATAATATCACTAGTCCCATTATCTCCCTGTCCACTATAATACACAGGGCTTTGCTGGTGACCCCTCCCTCCCCCTGTGCTGAAGGCAGGTATAATTAGAGATGGACACTTTTTTTGCCGAGTTTGGCACGCGGCTGATTGTCCGGTTCCCTTTGTCCGCAGATTTCAGTGGATCAATCTCAAAAAGGGTGATTCACGTTTTGTGACTCTTTAATTTTTTATTATTATTACTTATATACTCCATTCTGAAATGGATTTTGGGTTGAAAATGCAAAAAAAAACAAGAAACAGATTTGGGCGAATTCGCCCCGTTGTAGGTCTAATACATCATTTGAAAATTGAAAATACAGCCTGGCAGCCTGACAGTGGAGAGGGAGATTAATTAATTAATTTTGTTTCTACTGTTGTTGGCAATGAGAGATTCTTGGGAGAGGCCAAAATTGGGAGTCTCCCATGTAAATATTGATGGTGGCATGTATATAGTAGCCATGGAGTCTTAAGCACATCAACTTCTTTTCCCCACTATGTACCACGCTGTATTTTGACCAATCCACTCTTTCACTTATTGTATTAGTATATATTAACATATTTTTATGTTATATCCACCCCTTCATACTGCACTTCAGAACATGCTGCTCCATATAAATAAGTGATATTAATTGCACCAGACATTTGTACTCAGTTCATGCTTGTTTTTGTATCTGATTTCAACTGTAAATGTTAGAATTACAAAGTGACTTTACCTAATGAAATGACTAGTTTTTTTCATTTAAAGGCCCATTACATAAATGTATATTAGGAACCGATTGGGGGAAAAAATGTTGTTTTAGGAATAAGAAGCTATACCCAAGTAAAATTACTGCAAGATAAGAAATTACTGCTGGGCTTTAAGTTATCACCCAACTTTTCTGTTAACAGAGGCACACTTACATGGAAGATGGACATGCTAGTAACGGGCATAAGTCTCCTCCTTCACCCTCTAGCACCCACTAAAAAACACAACACTCCCCTTCCCAAGGAAGTACCAACAAATACCCCTTGAGGCATCAAACTATTCCTATTACAATCTTAAAGCAGCAATCCATCTAAATTTAGGTTGGGGGGTGGGGGGCTACGCTATTTTCAGCTTCAGATCCCACACGTTCCCCTGGATATTTACAGTCTTCGTTTCTGGGGCACCTCCTTGATTGTGCACAAGAAGACATCCAATAGGAAGCCACGACGTCAACCGTTGGAGCTTTCTAGTAGCTAGTGCTTTGGTGACCATTTTGTTTTCCTGTGATGGAGGGAGAAGACGGGCATCAAAAACTGGAAGAACCTCCGGAACCAGGTTGTCCCTGGAACTGAAAATAGAGTCTAGTTTGAATAATGTAAAAAAAACAACCTTTTTTTTAGAAAAAAAACTAGCAGCCGGGATTAATACTGTGCAAACCCGCTTCGTTTCGCAGCTGTTTTGATTGAACATTCCAGAACATTTTAATACCAGCAAAACATTATTTTTTACATTCTATAGAATTTCAAAAGCGAAAATACTAAAAATGTATCTAACATTGCAATGCCCATTGACTTTTAGCGCTTAAGCAAAGTTGTATCAAAGCGATCGTTTTCCCTTACCGTAATCGAAATGGATGAAATTTGCAAAGTTCCCTTGAGTCCAAGAATACTTTGTACATCACCTGAGATTGCTCCATTGCCTACAGTGTACAATACAAAATATAATGTCATCTATTGGTCATAATATATATATATATATATATAATCAAAAAATAAATAGATGATACCGTTCTGTGGCTAACGAAATGCTTTTATTTGTGCGAGCTTTCGAGATACACTGATCTCTGTGAGATCAGTGTATCTCGAAAGCTCGCACAAATAAAAGCATTTCGTTAGCCACAGAACGGTATCATCTATTTATTTTTTGATTATTGAAGCTCGGCTAACACGGTACTGATACCTCTACATATATATATATATATGTAACATACTGTAAAATGGCTGCAGTCATCTCTCCTGCTGACAGTAAGGCCTGGTAAGTTATGGGCATGCCAGCAGTAATCATGGAGGTTTGCCCTCACACCCTGGTGAGGTGCCCTATGTATGGATGGGAGTGGTCACAGGCTCTGACTCCCTGGTTGGTGATGTCAGAGTTGTGTCAGCCCCCAAAGGATACATAAGGCACAGCACTGATCAAAAGTTAGTCTTCTGGGGATTGATAGTTCAGAGATTGTTGCTAAGAGTTGGAGGAGTTCAGAGTCAGTACACTAAAGGACTAATCAGACTGTGACCAGGGACCTGGCACAGGTGAAGTATCCCTGCGGGGATAGGGAATCCCTACATTAGGAGGACAATACCTTTCAAAGGGAAGTACAGTGAACAATGGAGGGCTAATTACACCCATTGTGGAGGGCAGTTGGCCCACCGTACTAATAAAGATGACTCTGATAAAAGATACCCTCGTGTGTTAGTGTGGAGTAATTACACAGGGGGCTGCACCACAGAGGAGTTCCTCACCAGGACCATCCACAAGCGGACGCTGGGATCCTGATGAGGTGGAGGCGCTGCACTGGATATAGGTAGGACTCAAGCACACTACCTCAGCTGCCTGTCTGGGTTGGCGATCCCCAATACAACATCATGCGGGAGACTCAGGAGTCCTGTTGCCAACAGGTGCACCACCAGACATCACACTGTAATGGGGACTGGTTAGACCACAGGGGCCAATATGAGATTGGTGGGTCAGGCCAGTCCAGAAAACCCGTTACATATATATATATATATATATATATATATATATATACAGTAGCTACTATACAGAAGACACAACAATATATGTGAGACCCCCTTTACCCCCACCCCCCACCCCCCCCCCCCACGTGAGATTGGGGGGGATTACCCTCCTTCTGGTTACATCAAATGGGTCTTGGAGCTGTGACCTGCTGGCAAACAGGAGGGCTGAGAGAGACTCCGCGGTGTTGTGGGGAGAGCCCAGGACAGGGACAGGGGTTGAAACAGGTACCTTGCTTGGGTCATCTCTGGGTGGTAGCAGCGCCTCCAGCCAGTAGGGATCCTCTGGGTCTGCAGAGGAGGGACCCCAACTGACACATCTCATTCACCAAAGACAGGGATTCCACACAGCAGCATCTCTTTTCTGTTGGTCTTTATTCAGCAGAACAGCATACAGCATGATACACAGCCTTGTCCCTCTGCATGCCCTGCCCTGCTCAGCATTCTCTGCCATCCTGCTCTTAGCAGCATAATTTCCCCTCCCCCTCCTTACCCAGGTGAGGGTAGGAGGGAGAGAAACTCTTCTCTGTACTTCTCTCTATCAGCTCAACTCAATAACTCCTCTCACTAACTAATCTCACTAACTGATAACTTAATTTAGGAGGTGTGTCCAAATTTGGACATCTCAGGGGAGTGTCTCTAACTTTGAATCATTACAAGACAAAGCCGGATACAGATAGGCCAACACGCAGCAGGGGGCATTCCAACCAATATCCACCCCTTTGATTGGCATACCTCATGTTGCAAGGCCCGCCCTTGAATATGCTACACATTCAAGGCTGAAAACTCACATGCAGGCCATGTGAAGGAATAAACCTTTCCACAGCCTGACAGAGGAAAGCCCCAGAACAAGACTGACAGAGGAAAGCCCCAGAACAAGAAGTAACTGCCAGAAGGCCATGTTAAATATGTTTTAATATTTCTTTTTCTTATATAGCGCTCACAGTGTACACAGCTCTGTAGATAGAATTTTGCAGGCACAATGAGTCCCTGCCCCATAGAGTTTACAATCTAAATTTGGTACCTGAGGCCCAGGGAGATAAAGTGACTTATATAACACAGAATAACACGTCGCTCACCAAAAACAAACAACAACAGAATTCTACCTGGTGCATAGGGAAAGGGGATAGCACAGGAACACAGATAAATGATCACAAGGGATCACAAAAAGCCCCTAATAACTGCACTCAAGTTGGGTCACACTAAGAGTGGTAGTGTAGACACAAGGTAAGCTAGAAATAGCCTAACCCACAAGTAGGGTCGACCGCTAAATGTCACACAAGAGTGCACAAAAATAATAAAGTTTTATTAAACCAATTAAAACCAGACGAAAAACACTTGTAAAAATGAATAAATAAAATCTCCACGCTCTGGGTGGAGGCAGTTGTAGAGTACCTGTATTCTATAGTACCTACATAGCATAACCATCTAGAGTGATGTAAATATCCATACAGCCACACATACTGTATGCAAAGGGCTGTATAAATGGTGAATCTCAATGAAAAGCCTGCAGCAGGTTTAAATATCCAGAACACTCGTTACCAGCAAGTGGGTTAAAAGCTGTGAAATAAAGTGACTTGCCTGAGGTCATTTTTTTTTTCTAATTTATAACTGATTTGTTTACACGGCGATCTACAACTTATTCTGCAGACATAAAAAAATCCCTACACTGAAGATCTTATCAGCTCCTTTTTGGTGGCCGATACTCAGGGAGAGAAAATCATTTGCCTAATGTTATATCAAACGAACACAATTTACTCACATCATCTTTAACCTACAGTACTACTGAGTGAGTACCAGTAAGCTATTACTTCACCCACTACGTATATAGGACATTAAACTCATGGAATGTCTAGCATTAGATATTTTAAGCATTGACTGTTCTAAACTGGAGGTTTTCTTTTATATAATTGTGTGTTGTCATTTAATTTAAACGAGAATCTTAAATATCTTTGCTTCCAAACGGGCCTGCACTCGATTGTAGGCTAAGTTTACATTATAATACTGCATTGTTCCTCAAGCGTAAACCTATTTTCAGAAATTCCCAAGGATACACAAAAAAGGTATATTCCTCTTGCTTGGCTTCTGTGGGCTCTTTGATCAGCACTGTCACTTTAATCCATTCCTGGGAGCCTGTACTTGGGGTCTTACAGTAGCATCTCAAGAATAAAGAGTGCTCAAAAAAGTAGCCATGATTTCAGAAAACATTCCACTACTAATTTTGAGCATCACTGAGGGAGTGGGCAGAAGGTGCATGCAATGTAGAAGGGTGCAGTGTAATATTCCTAATATTTTTCATAATCACATAATAAGATCTTGTTACCTCCTGCACAAGCGGGAAGCTTTTCATTTGAATGTAGCGGTGTATGGATATTGATCCACGCTAATATACAAGCAGCTTCCCTCGGTGTGTGTTTTAACTTTGGATCGTGCTTTACTATCCTATCGCGGGATCCTCCAGCCTTGAGGCATGTCCTCGAGCATATCAGCCCTGATATATCAAAGATCAGCGCTGATATAGGGGACTATGCGATTAGTAGCTAGACCGGCTCCTTTCCTACCTGGTATTTGGTATAAACAAGCTCTGTATCGAGGGAAGGTGGGGTGTATATGGGCTCCATTGACCTAACCCCATTTACTTACCTCCTGTATACCACACTCGATTTACAGCTGTCAACACTGGCACTCTCAATGTGCATTTAAGGCGTTCTCTGTTACCTGCTGAATAACATCTCAGTGAGCTAAGCTGTTAGTTCCCTACAACAGCCTCACTTGTCAGCTCTGACTTGTGTTCTACCACTGAAACAGTGTGGTGGTTGCTTCCATGCTACCCCCTTTTGCGCACCTAACCACCCTGTTACTTTAAGGGTGAATTGCCTACGTGTGCTGGGTGTCTGCATTTAGCACATAAAACAGCGTGTACCTGTTGGTTACAGAGTCCAGTGCACTGGCCGGCACAGATAGATAGATACCACTGATACTTTCACTGATAGAAGTGAGGGTGTGCCTATATTGGTATTTGCCACTTTTTGAAACACTTTTGTATTTACACTTTTACATACGGTGTCTTTTTTCATAACACCAACTGCAGTACAGGTGTTTTAGTGGCCCTATCCTATGCCTCAGCTATGCCAATAATCCTATACCTTACCTTAGTATCTGCCATACCAGTCTGCACTTATCTCCTGTAGTGTGGGCTACACAGGTCACTACTATTGACCTGGCAAGTATCTTGCCTTGACAGCGCTAGTGAGTTTATGTAGCCACGAGTGCACCATCATCCAGGGGCAGATACCATACAGGTCATACCTACTGCATATTATGCCACAGTGTGCTTATGTATATACCTTTAGTGTGTCAATTTAGTGCGTATTATACGCCCTGATACATCCACATTGAGACTATCATTCAAGTGGGCTCTCTAAGGCTTCTTCCCTATATCTTTAGGCAGCTATTACTATAGCAACTGATCCCTAGTATCTATTAGGGATCTGCTTATTCAATATCTACCCACCTAGCCATAGGTGGGTTATCAATGATACAGTCACGTGCTGCTGAATCATACTATTTAATCTTGTTTTAACACCCAATTTTTTATTCATGGTTATTAATAAAGTATTTTAACATTACAACTATACATTGTTGTGACTGAGTGCTGGAAGACTGGGTTCCTTTTTCTTTCCTTTGTATATAATTACGTCTCCATCCAGTCAGCACCTCACCGTGGTTTAACACTACAGTAGCTGTGCGGGTTTTCTTTACATGTATAATGTCTAAAATGAAATTTTGAGGATGCATTGGGTATGTTTTCTGCATAGCACGTCTGCAGCCGAGTATTGTGCAATTACTTGTCCCACCTTTACAATGCATTACTTTCCCCACCAACAATACAACAGTTAATAAAAATCCATGCAGGAACAGTTGTTTTTTTTCTGTTTTTTCAGAACATGTCATATCCCATGTCAACAGAATGTCTATGCTTGTTACATAAGGAAATTATGACACACATGACATTTTCACTCATTGGTTTAATGCCAGAAAGCTTTGTATCTATCACTCTGATAGAACTGCACTAAGTGAGCTTCTGACATCTGTTCCTGGCAGATTGAGAAGCTTGATGTATGGAATAATTTTTTTAAACTAATTCACAAAATGTTCCCGAACTGCTATTTTTCACCCTTCACTCTATTCCTTTTTCAGCATCTCTTTAGCTTGAATTTATTTTATTATAATTCTGATGTCATCTTTTATAATCAGTTTCTGAAGCAGCTGCTGCTACATTCTTTTTAAACCTGATTTTTCCAGCAACCAACCCCTTAATGTTCAGCTAAATACTGTAATTCAACCTGTGTAAAGGAGAAACAGGAAAAATGAACATGAACAGTACAGATTTCCAGTGGGTTTTCTGTCCTCATCACATGTCGCACTGTGAGAAAATATAGATAACTACAGTAATCTCTTCTTCAACTTCTTGCATAAAGAAAGGGGGTTCTTCTGAATTCCAAAACATTTTTTAGAGCATAGATATTCATCTATATTTACAATATATATATATATATATATATATATATATATATATATATATATATATATATATATATATACAATCTGTATACAATATATATACAATATGAATATACAATCTTCATATGCAATAATCAAACTAGGGTGAAAAAACAATCAGTAGTGTAGCAAGAATTGTTGGGTCCCCCTGCAAAATTATTTTTTTAAATTGAAGGTCCCCTCCTCTAACTCTTCCACCCTTCTCTCAAACTCTTCCACCCTTCTCTCTAACTCTTCCACCCTTCTCTCAAACTCTTCCACCCTTCTCTCTAACTCTTCCACCCTTCTCTCAAACTCTTCCACCCTTCTCTCTAACTCTTCCACCCTTCTCTCTAACTCTTCCACCCTTCTCTCTAAGACTGAGTCCCCTGTGCCGCTGAGCGCGCTGACCGCGCTGACCGCGCGGTGCTTCACATGGTAAATGCTCGCTATTTAAATTTGGATGTCCCTGCTCACGCGCAGCGCGGGCACGGACGCTCACCCACGCATGGCACTTGTTTAAACAAAAAAAACTGTCTTTGAACCACGCTCAGCTTGCCCGCAATGCCCACCCACACGCGCTTGAAAAATAGCGCGGACACCCATCGCTAATGCTTGGAGAGTTGGTGACATCACCGCTCTCCAAGCATGAGCGCGGTCAGCGGCACAGGGGACTCAACCTAACACTCACATCCTTCTCTCTCATCTTCTCTAACTCTCCTACTCTCCCCCTCTCTAATTCTCATTTTCCCCCTCCTCTAACTCTCTTACTCAATTCCCCCTATCTCACACTCCAGTTCCCCTTCCTCTCACACTCAATCCCCCTCCCCTCCTCACACTCAATCCCTCTCTTTCACTCAATCCCTTCCTCTTACCTTGCCTCATGGGCAATGTGGGACAAGGGTAAGGCCTCGGGTCAGTGGGAGCTGGGGCCACACTGGCTAATGCAGACGTTGAGCCTGAGTTCTGCACTAACTTCTGGCACCAACCAGGGCACAGATATACCGGCAGAGAGGGGGGAGGTTGGAGTGAGGACCCCGCAGCAAACACAGGCCCCAGCAGACCGACACAAAGGTTGTGCCTGACTTGTTGCCATGCCCATCTTCCAGTGCCGGCCAGCCAGAGACACCCCTTCTCTCTGGTTCACACATGCATTGCAGAGCTTTACCCCTGAAGACAATGCTTTCCTAAGTATAACATGGATAAGATCAGATGCTAAATAAACTCACAGTACTGCTGCTGCTGCAGCTCCAATAACAGAGGATACACAGGGAACTCCTGACCTCTGAGCTCACAACTCACAAGACTGCTGAGCTCTAGACCTAAGCAGCAGTAACTAGATTAGAAAGATTTTTGCTAGGAGTAGGCATAACAATAGATTCAAAACTATTACCTAAATCAACAAATAGATGTCATAATGACACAAACAATTAACTGAGAATACAGAAAACTCCCTGTCTGGTGTCTCTAAGATATTATTGAAGTGAAACTTCCTTAGTGGCACCTCATTCGAACTGGGGCAAAAATGAATTGTGGAGACAGAAATGAAACGGATGTGACGTCAGTGCTGGCAGTTGAGGCCGGGCTGTGTTCTGGCTCAGCCCGACCCCAACACTGACATCACACCCGCTCCACAAATCAGATGCGGCGGCGGCGGCGATAGCCGCCGGCGCCGCTCCTAATGGCCCCCGCTCCCCCCACATGGCTGATAACATGCGGCGGCGGCGGCGATAGCCGCCGGCGCCGCTCCTAACGCCGCCATTCCCCCCGCACATCCGCTGCCAAGCCGCGCATGCTCAGTAATGATGGGGACTGGAGGAAAGCCACGCATGCGCAGAAGCGGTTGGCAGCGGCGCCGTTCCCCGCCCGCTGCCACGGCTGTTGACATGTGTCCCCGTCTGCTGCTCGGGACAGCAGAGACCGCCCGACCGGGACAGCCCCCCACCCACCCTTTCCTTACCCGATGGGACCTCCCTCCCAGCCCACACATGGGCCCGCCTAACTTCCACTACCGCTGCCATGCCGCGCATGCGCAGAAGCGGCTGGCAGCGGCGCCATTCAGCCCTCCAGTGACGCGGGCGTTTGCGGGCCCCCCAGGAAGCGGTGGTACAAAAACCCGGGCGCAACCCGCGCGGACTCCCCCCCGGACCCCCCACACACTGATGGACCCCCCCGGACCCCCCACACACTGACGGACCCCCCCACACACTGACGGACCCCCCCACACACTGACTGACCCCCCCACACACTGACAGACCCCCCCCAGACCCCCACACACACTGACTGACCCCCCCAGACCCCCACACACACTGACTGACCCCCCCAGACCCCCACACATACTGACTGACCACCCCAGACCCCCACACACACTGACTGACCCCCCCAGACCCCCACACATACTGACTGACCACCCCAGACCCCCACACAACACTGACTGACCCCCCAGAGACCCACACACACTGACTGACCCCCCCATACCCCCACACACACTGACTGACCCCCCCAGACCCCCACACACACTGACTGACCCCCCCAGGCCCCCAAACACACTGACTGAACGCCCCAGACCCCCAGACACACTGACTGACCCCCCCAGACCCCCACACACACTGACTGACCCCCCCAGACCCCCACACACACTGACTGACCCCCCCAGACCCCCACACACACTGACTGACCACCCCAGACCCCCACACACACTGACTGACCCCCCCAGACCCCCACACACACTGACTGAACCCCCCAGACCCCCACACACACTGACTGAACCCCCCAGACCCCCACACACACTGCCAGACCCCCACACACACTGACTGACCCCCCCAGACCCTCACACACTGACCCCCCCAGACCCCCACACACACTCACAGTCACACGTACACTCAGTCACACTCAGTCACACGCACACTCAGTCACACGCACACTCAGTCACACGCACACTCAGTCAGACGCACACTCAGTCACACTCAGTCACACGCACACGCACAGTCAAACGCACAGTCAAACGCACACGCTCAGTCACGCGCACACGCTCAGTCACGCGCACACTCTCAGTCACGCGCACACTCTCAGTCACGCGCACACTCTCAGTCACGCGCACACTCTCAGTCACGCGCACACTCTCAGTCACGCGCACACTCTCAGTCACGCGCACACTCTCAGTCACGCGCACACTCTCAGTCACGCGCACACTCTCAGTCACACGCACACTCTCAGTCACACGCACACTCTCAGTCACACGCACACTGTCACACTCGGAATTCACACTGCCTGACCCCCCCAGACCCCCACACACACTGACCCCCCCAGAGCCCCACACACTCTGACTGACCCCCCCAGACCCCCACACACTGACCCCCCCAGACCCCCACACACAGTCACACGCACACTCACAGTCACACGCACACTCACAGTCACACATACACTCACAGTCACACTCAGTCACACGCACACTCAGTCACACTCAGTCAGACGCACACGCAGTCACACGCAGTCACACGCACAGTCAAACGCACATGCTCAGTCACACGCACACGCTCAGTCACAAGCACACGCTCAGTCACACGCACACGCTCAGTCACACGCACACGCACACGCTCAGTCACACGCACACTCTCAGTCACACGCACACTCAGTCACACACACACTCTCAGTCACACGCACACTCTCAGTCACACGCACACTCTCAGTCACACGCACACTCTCAGTCACACGCACACTCTCAGTCACACGCACACTCTCAGTCACACGCACACTCTCAGTCACACGCACACTCTCAGTCACACGCACACTCTCAGTCACACGCACACTCAGTCACACGCACACTCAGTCACACGCACACTCTCAGTCACACGCACACTCTCAGTCACACGCACACTCTCAGTCACACGCACAGTCACACGCACACTCTCAGTCACACGCACACTCTCAGTCACACGCACACTCTCAGTCACACGCACACTCTCAGTCACACGCACACTCTCAGCCACACGCACACTCTCAGCCACACGCACACTCTCAGCCACACGCACACTCTCAGTCACACGCACACTCTCAGTCACACGCACACTCTCAGTCACACGCACACTCTCAGTCACACACTCTCAGCCACACGCACACTCTGTCACACGCACACTCTCAGTCACACGCACACTCTCAGTCACACGCACACTCTCAGTCACACACTCTCAGCCACACGCACACTCTGTCACACGCACACTCTCAGTCACACGCACAGTCTCAGTCACACGCACACGCGAGGAATTCACACTTAGTGCAAATAGCTAATACAGGGGATGTGTGCCGAGCACGCGCATTCTAAGTCAAATTTATTTGCGTTTTGTCATTGAGATTGTATTTTGATTTTTAATTAAAACATCACCAACACCAACACAAATACAATTTCTGTGACAAAAGTCAAAGAAGTTTCACTTACTATGCGCGTGCACAGCACACACAGCTTTTTTTAAGAGAAACAATTGGGACTTTTTAAGGGAACGTCCACTATTCCCGTGCACCCGATCTACATATAGGTTTTACTTGTATTCTATATCAACATAGTGCTGTCTGCCCGCTCTTGTTTTATATCGCTATTTTTAGGCTATGTGAAACAACATAACAGTATAAACAACGCAAATGTCAATTTTGACTATATTGTTCATTAGTGTCTGTCTTTTGTCCCAGTGATGGGTCTGACGAAAGTCTTTGTTGTCTTGACCTTGACTTTACTAATATTCCGTTCTCTCAAGGTATTCTGGCATGAAGGATTGCAGGAATTGCAGGTGATTAGCTCTTCCTCTGTAAAACATCGCAAACCCTGGTGAAGATGGGTTGGGGAACCCCACACTCCCCTGTAGTAGATGGGTTGCTCATCTTATTCTGCCCTCCAGCGACCTGGGCCACAGCCCATCAACACAAAGAAATGGAGATTACATCTCCCGCAAACAGCACGATCATGCAGTGGACCTCCTGTGTAGTGGCATCAGGCATACAGGGTCTCTAGTGATAGACATCTATCCAGCCAGCATAGGCCAAAGCTTCAAGGCAGGATGAGCTTCAGTCCGGTGTCTCTGTCAAACTCACTTCTTTGCAGTCTGATTCTCTCCGGTGTGGAATGCAAGGAACTTCCGGTTCTTTTTTTGCTCTTCTAGCCCCTCCCTCCAAAGTGTAAGCCACTGTTGCTATGGCTTCTGTTTAGACGTCTGAGAAAACACAAACCATCTCTGTGTTGAGATGCAGTGAGAGAGATAAGGGCATAGGTGCATATAATCTGGAGCTGCTCAAGAGCTTTTTGGGAATACAGAACTTCCACATTTCCCATTCTCGTTGCATTTCTGTGAATAGTGGGGTATCCCGATCTCGTATCTCTGCAGAAAGTTCTCTAAGTAAAGATTTCCCTCGTATGGTGACCAGGGCCAAAAACCAGAGAGGATCATAAAGGCTGTAGATAGGACACTATGTCGAGTGTATGGTTTTTCATGAATTGACACCAGATACATGAATGTATTCACCTCGAGGTCCCAGTTTAGTCCAAGCCTACGTTGAATGGGTGCTTTGTCAGCACCCAGGTCTACGTCTATCAGATCCTTTGCGTGATCATCTGAAACCAACGCCTTCATTACAGTACTTTTCCACTGTCAGAAACTATTTTGTGGAGCCTCAGGTTAACATTCACTAACATTTGTTGGGTTCTTTTGAGCAGGTTGATTGCCTATTCATCTGTAGACATTGATTTACTGTAAGTCCATTCTCTACATAGAAATCAAATACATTGGTGGACATCCCTGCCATACTCCTTACTGCGCTGTCCTTCTAAGTCCATAGGTAACCACTGCAGGTGATGAACTACAGTAATACTGAAGACCTGCACTCTTATTCTGTACTCAACAAACTCATCATTGTCATCAATGTCACTGTTGCAGTGCCACAGGAATCTTAAGTCATTTCTGTTGTCTTCTTGAAAAAGTGTAACATCTGTTGAATGTCAGCTATTCTGTCAAAATGCTCCATCCTGAAACAGAATAGTACTCCTGTTTGTTAGGTTTGGTTCAGTGAGATCATAATTCAGTGAGACTCCCTGTAATTGAGCCCTTGAGTCAAATACAACTCTGATTTTACCTGGTTTCTTTGGGTTGTATAAGGTCAGTAGGTACCTGTATTTTTGTCCCCTCCTTCAGTGGTGGAGCTGGCTCCACATGGTCTTTATCAAATATTTTCTCCATGAAGATCACAAAGAGATGCTTTGTCTGAGGCTTCTCCAAGGTACAAAGTAATGAAGCAAGTCAGCTGAGTGCTTGCTAATTGTTGTTAGGAAGTCGTTTTCAGTATACGAAATGGAAGCAGCCAACCAGCTGTTTAATCTTTCAAGAATTCTTTATCCATTATTTTCAGAAACCGTTTGTTTGGCAGGTTTATCATCTTTCCTTGTTAACTGGAACACTGTTCATCCGCTTCTATAGCTCAAAACGCGTAGGTGGTGCACATTTTATCTTGTCCATGAGACTTCAATAAACTACATTTTTATTGGGGTCACCCTGTGATTTTTTCGCTTTTGGTAGTGCTCCGATTTTTCATCTTTATCTCTCTCTTTCACGAAAAATTGTTTAGGACATGTCTTGAATAGGGATGTGTACACTTGTATTAAGAGTATTGACGTCATCAAGTTTATACACTTTGCCAATGCAGACTTCACCTATGATCACTCATTCTAGATAGAGTCTCTTGAGACCATTACACAGTGTCTGGAGAGGTGACTTGTAGAAGTGCAACATCAGAAGAAAACATAATCTTTGAGCAGGATTTCACATTCTTTTAGAGGTTTCTCTTTAAAGCTGCGACATTAAGGGAGTGAGGTTTCTTGTGCAAATTACATTGTTCGTGTCTGGGTCTACCTTCCTGCTGATGGTAGTGGAATGGGTAGAAGTAGTATACATTGTAGAAGATACATATGTCTTGTGTATAAAGATACTGTAGGTGTTCTTGTGCCACCCTATATTGTGGCTGGTCTCCCATTCATCGAGTAGCTTGAACTAGGTACACCAAATGCAAAGCTTGGATTGTTCCTTGTTTACCTAAGCCATTGATAAACTTTGAAAAGAATGAAAAAGGAGCAAAGGCAACTTGCTTCTCATCTTTGCATCTTGAAACTTGTGAGATTCATTTCTCTTGTAAGCCACGTGGCATTTTCTCTAAAATGGAGTTCACTCGATGAGTGGATAACTGAGGCCAGATATATGGGGATCAGAAGACTCAAGTTCTTTATGCAGATTACCAAACTCTTTTATTGTCCTTGTTAGAAATTTTAGGAAAATTCTCAACTTTCTTGAAGAATGCATTCTCAATTACCTCTGGACTGCCGTAGCACTCTTTCAGCCTTTGCTGTGCTATTTTGAGTCCTGTATTGGAGGATTATCCACATGTACTGACCTGAGTCTCTTTACGAGTCCTGAGGACTCGTGTCCCATCCATTTAGCTAGCAGGTCAAGTTCCTAATTTCCAGTGATGTCAAAACTTCTGACAGCATTCCTGAATGTGGACCTCAATGCACTGTAATTCTCAGAACAATCGTCAAACTTGGTAAGCCCTGTGTCGACCAGTTTACTGCGAACCAGATACTTGGTGACCGGTCATGCCTTATTCTTAAGTATGTGAGAAATTAGGTGATTGTGGAATGCTATAGTTGGGCATGTGCATTTGGTCTGTACGGGGTGTATGCGTCGTGTCCAATGACCCTTGCCAAAGGTGACCTTGCAGTTGTGTCTTTAGCCTAATGAATGTGCTGTGATTGCATGTAAGCATAAAGTAATGCATATATCTATTAGGGAATTGAAAAAGGGTCACAGGCTTAAATGGTCCTGGCGGAGGTCTTGCATGGTTGAGGACAAGCTGAACTGATTGACCACATCACGATATACCAGTCCACAATAACTCATAAGAAGTCAAGAGTTCCTCTCACGTGAGATCATGGCAGTGGACAATAGACCAGCTCAACTCTTCCACGCCATGGAGAAGCTCTGCAAAGCCTGAGTGTCAAGGTTCCAGGCATCAAAATGCAGGTTTATGCATATATGTAGAAGACTGTACAAACAATCCAAGGATTGTGCCCCACTAGCTGTGATTTTGATTTTGACCAACACACCTTCTCTTAGGTTGTGTTGATGCAATTGGCCCAATGTTTTCCAAAATAGTCCTGTGCTCTTTGCAGACTGGGATCTTTCCAGAACCTCTGAAGGAAGCAGTCATAAGTCCTCTTCTAAAAAAGCTGTCAATAGACTCCAATTCCATGGCTAATCACAGGCCTTTATCAAACCTTCCATTCCTAGGGAAGGTTATTGAGAATGTGGTGGTAATTATCGCTTTGTGGTGAGAGACAAGGTGACTGTTCGATCTTAGACCTCTCTGCAGCATTTGATACCGCAGACTGTGACGATAGCTTTGAGACAGGCTATTAATAATACACACCAAATATAACTGGGTTGAAATGAACGAGACTTAGATAAGATAAAATATAATTTATTCCTTGAAAAAGGTGAACACATGAGATTATACACATAACAGACAAAATATGGACACTCACTTAAAATGGAATTATGAAACAGTCATATCTGGACTGGCAGTTCATACAGCAATCTTCATAATCATCAAGACACGAAAGACAATAGCCATAGGCTGAGCCTGGTTCTTATACAATTATTTCCCATTGAACACAACCTAAACCCAGCCTCTCTCATAAATCAGTGGTGAGGGTGACAGTTTTCCTCAGAGTAAAACTCCTCCCACCCAAGGACGTTTAAAAACTGCTTTTCCTATCGAAATAACTTCATAACTTCAGTTTAGTAGTACTTACTGGCACGCGAGACATATTAATACAATCCGGCACGCATGACGCTCCCAATAAGACTAAAATTAAAATTAAGAGAGATATTAATATCTGTCTCTTAGTACCGGCTAGACATCATGTGTCTGTAATCCTTATGTGCAAATCAGTCCCACGAATACACATATGTAGCTTTTAGCACGTTCAGCCGAGGACATCTCATAATATTCTTATATTTAATAAGGTCACTCATTCTGAGATCTCCTTGCGTAACTGCACCCCTGGCCCCCATAACCCCTGGTCAATAAATCCTTTGAAGCAGGGACTCCTGTGTAGAGAAAATTTGTCACTGGTGCTATATTTCACACCCAATGCCCCAGCCTGGGTCTAGCTGTCTCTACCCGCAAGATGTGTTAACATACACCAAACCCCCTCTGTACTTTTCACACCCAACTTCAATCAAGCCTTTTGAAGCCCAGATATTTCTGAAAAGACACACCACATTTGTATTTTCCCAAACTGTAGCTCATTAACCCCTTAAGCCCGCGTGTGTGTGTGTGGTGAAGACATTATCACAGAAACAATACATTTATACAGGGGAATAAACAGTTGGATGGCTGAAGTAAGGCAAAACCACATTACTGGACCCCAGTCCAGTTAACCCCTTGCTTCCCAGGTGAGAGTAGAGGGTGGCCAAATAGGGTATAACCCCTTTAATCCCGTGCCAAATCCCCTCTCTCTTGACACAGACCATGGAATCTTAATGTAGTGCCTGAAGGATCTATGTGGACTGGGTGGCACAGTTCTCAGCTGGTTCAGATCTTTTCTCACTGGTGGGTAACTGAGTATTTTCAGGAATATACTCCTCTGTACCAATGCCCCTATCGTGTGTAGTGCCACAGGGTTCTATCCTATCTCCTATGTTGTTCGCAGTGTACATGCTGCCACTAGGGGACATAATCAGGTGGCATGGTCTGACTTATCACTGCTATGTAGATGACACTCAACTCGACTTGTCCTTTGCATTAGGTACTAAGAATCATTATCAGTCATCAATAGAGGTTTATCTGAGCAGGATATTGCTTCTTCCTCTGGTCTTCTGAGATGCCCCAGGCCTTATATACCCCTGGGAGGATCCACCGACATCATCCAGGATGAAAACGGATTGAACAAAGGCCATCGGGTCTGGATTTATTTTCCCTGATTTTAAGATTTTGTTTATTTTTGTGCCATCAGGCTGGGATTCTTTTTTCTGCTTTTTTGGCTTTTGGATTTTTAAGTTTGCCATCAAACTTGAATGATTTTTCACGGTTTTTGGGACTTTTCTTTTTTTGGTCATTGGGCTTGGATTGTTATTTTTTTTTTATGGTTGGGCATCGCCCTTTTATTGGGTTCCTCTCCGATAGAAAAAAATCGCCAGGGATTTTAAATCTCCATTTTTGACAGCGTTGCTATCACGGTATGCAGAAAGCCCCTAATACCAGTGATAGCAACATTTCCAAAAATGGCGAGTAGCCGGCAATGAGATGATCGCTCCTGTGTAAAGGGCTCAACTGGCGGCGGAAGAAGAGGTGTAGGTTAATTGAATTGTATGCCACATTAATTTTTTTAAACAGACTTAGTACTGTAGGCCAGTGGGTACCACCCGAGGACCCCTGGACACCCACGGGAACCACCGGACACCCATGGGGACCACCCGAGGGACCCCAGACACCCGTGGGGATGACCTGGGACCCCCAGAAACCTGCGGGGACCACCTGCAGGCCCACAGACACCTGCGGGAACCACCCAAGGACCAGAGACGAAGCCCTATCTGTAAGGGTGAAACGCGTAGAGGGGGAGATTGCGGTGTAGCCCTTGTGTGTTATTGTTCCAATATAGTTGTTTGAAGAACATCCGGGAGCTTTACTGAATCAGACATGCGCAGTTGCGCCGAAATCCTTCTTGTATCCTGATACTCCAGACGGCAGCACGCAGGAGCAGCCGAGGTGAGCGGGTCCCAGACCGAACATGCAGGTGAGGTAAGATCATATTTCCCCCTGCTCCGGTCAACTCCGTGGCCATGCTGAGCTCCCTCACACACTGCCCGAGTGTTTGAAACATCAAAGTGACCCACATACATACACAGGACAGACCTCTTGGCAATTTGTCCCTGAGGATGAGGAGGATGGCCTCCATCCAAGAGAGCTTAATCTATTTTAGCACACCTTTTGCAATCAAGGAGCTCTTAGAGGCAATATTGACCAATCAGTTATTTAATAGTCATTTCATATTTGATCTGATTTGTTCCTTATACATTGACCAATATTTTACTCTGTGTACCTCACCCACACTTACTCGTTTAGTGACAGATATTTTATTTTGTTGCTATTAAAGGTTATAATTTAAATTATTGTTGTTTGTTGGCAAGAAATTTATTTTGAGGCTCTGGATCTTCATGCACAATGTTCCTCTGGAGTCTACTTCCTTTATTTACTGTATATACCATACATAAAAATATAGGCTGAGTATCTCTGACTTCTAAATTTTAACATACTGTAGGTTGAACTCGATAGACGTGTCTTTTTTCAATCTTATCTACTATGTAACTTTGTATCTACTGTAGTATGCAACCACAGATGGGGACATCTTAGAGCCCCATTCAGACTTCCAACTCCTACACATGGTGGCCCTAAAGCAAATGAGTAAGGAGAACATCAGTATGACAAGCAACATTCATTACCCTCATTCATTCAGTTTTACTTCCTAGAACTATTGAAACCTCCAAACTGGGGCCTTCCAATTGACAAACACCTGTATAGTTGTAGTAAGTCCATTACAAATTACAACCCTCCATTGCAAGTAATTGATGATTACTGCTGCGGCACAGTTTATTCGAGCATTTGCCCGTTCTGTGCCGCAGCAGTAGCCTGGCGCGCGCCCGAGTGTGACGGGCGCGCGCCGAAGCAGCGGAAGAGCGCCCTCCGATCGGGGCGCTCTCCCTACCGCTGCCGGGTCCGCCGGGTCCCCCGGAACCCCCTGCCGCTGTCCCGCGATCGCGGGACACCAGGGCTCCCTCGGGGAGCCCCTGGACACGCGTGCAGGGGGCGCACGCTCCCGATGACGCGTGACCGCGCGTCTATGACGCGCGGCACGCCGAGGGGTGGCCACTAGCAAGCCGGGAAATCTCCCGGCTTGCGGTACCGGCCACACTCGAATAAAGTGTGTCGGTAGTGTATATTGCTTTGCTAGGTTTGGGCATAGTTTTGTCTACATGGGCAATTTATTAAAAGTGAAGGGTAATGCAAATTCATACATTTTGCCTAATTTCTAAACAACCCTATATTTATTTTGCATAAAAATATATACTGTTCTGCACTTTTTCTGGTTGTTGTACCATTGTTTGATGTCACAATATGAAACATAGCATGGACTATGACACACCATTTCTTCTCAAACCAGTGCAAAGTGATTCATGGTTAATCATTTGTATTTATTTTTTATCTTTTTTTAAACTCTGCCTTCTTGGTTTGACATGAAAAGTAAAATTCAGTAATTGGCAAAACCTCTCTTTATACCACTTTAGGATGACCCACATTCTGATTTTGAGCTGCTCAGAAAGAATTTCAAAGCTGAAACATTCTGAAATTGGAAAATGACATCATCCTTTATACTATTTTTTCTCCTCTGTACATTTTTCTATTTCCACATAAGAAATCAGACTATTTAACTCTATGGTGGCTATGTTTACAGATTCAGTGTTTTAAAAAAAAGGACTTGAAAGAGTGCATTGCGTCAAAAAAAAATCTTTCTCACCTAAAATCGTTAGTTGCATATGTTGGTACGTCATTATTCATGTTCTTACAATTGCAGCACGTGTTCTTATTCTTTGTATGGTGTATGGCATGTTCACATATATGAATGTAGTAACAATTGTTTGAGCCTGCTACTGTAGCAATTGTCCTCTGTTCCAAGAAAAACTTGACAGATAATTTGACGCATTTCTGCAGCACAAAAATATTTTTATACATACTGTATCATTTACTCTGAGTTTTTGATATTTTGGATTTTGAAGTGTTGTGCCACGCCAAGTTTTTTTAAATTAAGAAACAAATGATGAAAGGGTTGATGTTAGAGCCAGAGTTAATTGTCAGTGGCACATATATGCAAATGATATGTAGAAAAATAATGCAAATATGGGCCATTTTTGCATCACTTATACGATAAAATAGCTTTTACCGACGCTTTATACATAGGCTCCTACATATTTATTCTTATGTGGTTTTCTTAATTCCTTTAACAAGCAGCTTAATAGGAATTTTGAAGATAAAATGTAACTCAACAACATCAGTTTAAACACTGTGTGATACTTTAGGATCTAGAGTTGAGTTGGAGAACCTGTTCGAGACATGGAAGCGCTCTGTTGAGGGTTTTTCCGTCGTTATCAAACATTTATGAAAAGACTCAACACAAAGCTGAGCTCAGTAGATAGAGGTTGTGAAAGTTTCATATATAACTCTTTGGCATGAAAACACACGTTGGGCTGCTGAAAGAGGCAGAACAAATGTGGCTTCAGCTTTGATTTAGAATCCATAGAATATACCACTGGGACTGGGACCATATGAAAACAATTTAACAGAGGAGAATACCATGTTAAAATAAATGTTTTAAAAAAAATTGCTTGTCAGAAATCCTTTGTACTTTGTTCATGAACATGTAGGGTAATATTACAACATCTTATTTGTCTTACTGTACATGTAAGAACATGTGATTTAATTGTGTACAAGCTTATGAAAATTAGTACAAAGCACACATACAATATTGTCAGGATCATGGTTTTGTAACTTTTTTTTGTTCCCATGCCAGATTTCAAAGTAAAAACATGGTTTTGTTTTTGAAATTCTATTTATTGTTCCACATTTTCTTAATGTAGACAGGAAAAGAGGATCTACAAATATTACTGCAGTATAATCACAATGTAATATAATGAAATCACATTTACAATTCACATTAAAATATACTTCAATGTCATATAATTTGCAGTATAATATAGTAGTATAGTAGTATATTATGGTGACACGGTTCCATCTGGGTCCCCCTTCATCCCCTTACCTTCCGCTGCGGCTGCGCCAGGCAGCGGGGGATGGGGAGAGTGCGGGGAGGTCTGTGGGCAGTTGGAGTGGCGACTGAGTCGCCGGCGGCTCCCATAGCAGGGCGTCACCATTTTGTTAATCCTCGCGCATGCACAGTGTAGTCGCGCATGCGCAGATAATCCCCTAGTCCGGCGGCCATGTTGGGGTTGACGCCAGCGCGAGAGACACTTCGCGCATTCGCAGCAGGACCCCTGGAGCAGCAGCCAATAGGAGAAAGGCTCAAGACGGGACTACATGTACCATGAGCCTCCGGAACGGACTTCACAGTGTGTGTGTGTGTGTGTGTGTGTGTGTGTGTGTGTGTGTGTGTGTGTGTGTGTGTGTGTGTGTGTGTGTGTGTGTGTGTGTGTGTGTGTGTGTGTGTGTGTGTGTGTGTAATCAGTGACCCACTGCACTAGGCCAGAGACCCCCTTAGGCCCCAGCTAGGTCCACACTCCCCTCAGCATGTGGTTGCTGCAGGGACATGTCCATAGATAGGGACACTGCCCTGTAGTACCAGAGTGAGGGACACCGTCAGGACGCGGCTGCATTCTGATCTCACGTGATCTCGCCCAAACACCTGCAACAAAGAGCAATCTCATACGGTGGTACAATCCATGCGGGACCACCCCACATAGAGGCAGAGGCTTTGCTGTTGCTGTCACTGGATCCGTGGATCCCATCAGCATCACTGCGCGCCCGAGTGTGGACACACCCGGCAGGTACCCAACTAAGTGCACCAACCATACACAGGTTAGTGGGGGCAAAGCTGCCTCAAACACTTGGGTGGGTGATTAATCCGATGGACACTGGGACGGTCCGGTGCCTGGAGCACCTTAGTTCATTGGGGTAAACTCCACTGGGGTGTGTGCAAGTGGGTATCGCCTTTATTATTTGTTCTCTGATGTGTACAGTAAACTGTTATTGTTTTACCCTTGTGTATTCTTTATTGTCCTGTAACGGGGTCATTCCACATAGTAGAATCCCATTATACAGCCGCGGCCGCTTTTATTTTAACACATCTCGGTTATTTTACGGTGACTTTTTCAGAATGCCACACGCTTGACCGCGTTTATGCCTCATTCATGCCGTATTCATGCCGCATTCATGCCGGCCGTCACCAGCGCTCACCCGCGCTTGATCTGTTTAATGATAATGGTCCGAATTTTAATGGTTGCAATTCTTCGGGTATCCGCCAGGTGGCAGATATTCGCGAATTGTAATGAATTCTAACATACAGTACATGCGCTTCAGTAATGTGTCGACTTGCCGGTGTTTAAAAAATACCACAGTGGTCCATTGTAAATTGACCTTGGTACTGAAGAAGTTACAACACTGTATCTATTTAGTCGTTTCATATTAAAAACTTAATGCAAAGTGTCTGGTGTTCTATTCTATTGTCCAGAGATGAGTACACCACTGCAGTCTGTGTTCAAAAAGCCCAACATAATGTACGCCTATTTAATATGGTCAGCAATTAGTGCAGCAGATGATAAGATGGCCACAGTTGGTCAAATTTATCAATATTTTATCGAAAATTATGACTTTTACAATTTTTCACCAGATGCTCGTGTGTGGAAGCGTGCAATAAGGAAAAAGTTATGTATCGATCCGCGTTTTTTTCATATTGATCCCGCACCCGGTGTTAGAGGAGGGTAGTGGTGTGTTGCACTTGAATTTTCCAGTATCTTTGATTATGGAGACTTCACAAGGTGAAAGGTCATGGTAAAATCAACTAAGAATCATCAATCTCAGGCAAGCAATGCGCCAGCGCCAGCACCGGCTTCCAATAACGGTCCGACCATCAATGAAAAGCTGGTGACCGGCAAACCTTGCTGTCTGTCCCCGCCTGGATACCTGCAGCCTGAGCAGGATTTCACGTACAAATACCAGAAAGCTTGCATGTACCAAAACGATTTCTAGCCTCATCAGCTGTCAGCTACAGGTGTAGCAGGCCCACTGTCACCTGTCAACTACGTGTATAATCAAGAATACGGGACTGGCAGTGGCTCGGCGCCATCCGATTGGCAAACTCTATGGTGAGTACAGCTGCCGTATTTTATTCTTTTTTTAACATATCAATATCAATGCACAGTCAAGCGATTCTCCTTTAATCAATCGCTTTGCTTATGGTTATTTAGTTCTATTATTTTAGTCACAATTCGTGAAAATGAAGTCCAGCAATATCATTGGCTGAGCAGCTTCTACAATAGATACTGAACAATTGGTGGACAGCTAGGCGCTTGCGCATTGGAATCTTGTTGAAACACATATGTGTTTAGGCGCATGCGTGTATGTGAACAAGAGACGCCCCCTGAGAAAATTATTGTTGGGACTGACTGAGGGGACTGTGGGGACTGACTAATTTGAACCAACCATTACAGTTATAGTTTTATTTTTCCTCAGAAAAGAAACTTTGTCATCAGGTGGAGAACAGCAAATGGGGGGAGTTCAATGGATTGCTGAATCTGCATATTGCTGAATCCGGAGGCAACAATTTAGTGGCAGTGCCATTTTTATTGATTAGGATAGAATAACTGTGAGCTTTATAGAAAACCTGAAACAGTATGCTGTTTTTTTTTCATACAGTATACAATACTTTTTTACATACTGTACTGTATAATAAACGCCAAAAATAAAAAGTATGCATTTATTCTACATGTATTACAGTGTGTATTCTATACCCGTACAGTACAGAATGTACTGTTTTAATACTGTGAAAATGAAAGGAGGATACCTGGCGCTTAAAGAGTCACTGTGTCCATATTTGTTTTAATACTGTTTTGATGTAATGCGCATGCCTACAGTATACAGTACAGTACTGTACAGTATGCCTCACGGAACTGTACTGTACAGTATGTTCTAGAAACACTGTATTTTGTTATAAAAGGAGACACAATGAAACAATTTAAAACAATCAACATATTTTTTATTGGTGGAGTAAGTCAAAAAAACATTTATGGAGTACTGTAGGTAAAAACATTTATTTATGAATGCAATTTAAAACAAACAACATATTTTTTATTGAAGTACAGCAAGTCAAAAGATTTACAGGTCTATTGTATGGTGCAAGTAAAAACATTTATTAATGCAATTTAAAACAAACAACATATTTTTTATTAGTGGAGTAAGTCAAAAAACATTTATGGAGTACTGTAGGTAAAAACATTTATTTATGAATGCAATTTAAAACAAACAACATTTTTTTATTGAAATACAGCAAGTCAAAACATTTACAGTTGTATGGTGCAAGTAAAAACATTTATTTAGGAATACAATTTAAAACAATCAACAAGTCAAAAATGAATCGTGCAGCGAATTCGATCCCCAGCAGCGAGTCCTTCCAGGGACGATGCCTTGTATGCCGCAAAATGCCGTAGATGGAGTCTCTCACGATTTTCATCAAATGATCTGTAATGGAATAATGGCGCCGCAATTCCTCCACAATAGTCTTTCTTAAATTTTCAGGAAGAGCCCCTTTGACGCGATTCCCTTCGTAGTTTACATTGTGGGCCCACCCGCAGTACACCGCGTAGGGCACGTGGTACTTGAAAATGTACATGGCATGTTTCTGGGCTACATCACCACTTGCAAACCTATACTTCTCCCTGAGTGTAATGGAGAAATAAATCCCCTTGTGGTGCAACAGGAACTAATCAAAATCCAAAATGCAAATGAACATCTTTTAAATCCTTTTGTTATAGTAGTTCATAGGATGTAGTTTAAACATAGGCTGTATAGATGACCAAATAATTGAAGTGCTGGAATAGAAGTGTCTCACAATGAAGGGGAAACTCTTGGAGTCAAATAAACAACCAGCTATTCTAGGTCAGTTCTGTGATTTTCCAAATCTCCCTGGGTGGCTTGGACAGCTCACACAAGATGATGTCGGGCACCGTCTCAATGCAAGCGTGTGTGGGTGGGATTCTGGGAGCGGGTCTGCTTCTGGGAGCGGGTGTGCTTCTGGGAGCGGGTGTGCTTCTGGGAGCGGGTGTGCTTGTTGCGGCGGGCGAGGGTAGGTGATCTGCGAGGATGCTTTCCTCCTCCTGTCTTAGTCGCCTTGTCTCCTGGCGTGGTCTTGACGGGTTGTCATGTCATCCTCATCAACGGCATACATGATCACATATTCTTCTGATGGAGGGGGTGCGCTTGGTGATGGAAGGTTGAAGGTCCCATCCATCCCATCCATGCCACCCTCCTGCTCCTGCGGCCGACATACAGGAGCAGGAACGCCAACTTTTTTCACAAATTTTTTCACAATTTTTTTTTCCACAACTTATCCTTTTTGGACTTATCCAAGTGGAGGCAATCAACATACTAGGGTGGACATTACCCAAAGCCCAAGCATATTATCCTATATATGCAAACACATTACATGTATGATCAGTTATTATTTTTATAAGTAATAAGTGTTTATTTTTATTTTTATTAAGCACCAACAAGAAAATACAAAAAATAACTACAGGCCACTAACCCCTTAATCACCATAGCGGTTATTAACCACTATGGTAATTAAGGGGTTAACAAACCCTACCTGCTACCCCCCACGTACCAATAACAGTTCCAAGTAAAACCAAGATAAAGAGCCTCAGACCTGAACGTGCGGACTAAATGGAGTGCTAACAAGTACTATCAATGGAACAAAAATTAAATAATCCCCATAAACAGTAATGCTGTTACCACTGTGTTTGAAATTGGAGTTGATGTTTGTAGACAGCAGCTTGAATCCATGATATATAGACATACTCGTCTGCGAAAGCTGTCCGTTTGGAGCCACTTCAATATGGGTTTATTTGAATGTTTGAATGAATTTATGTGTGTTTTTAACAAATATTTGAATTAATAAAACTTTATTATTTTCCTATCTTTCCGGTTCCTAAGGGTCCATAGACCTAACAGTAATTATCTGTTGGATCACTGTTATCCACCTATTCTAATCCAGCATAGAGTGCTATATGTAGAGGGTATCTTTCTGATCCTCTCTGGATCAACACTGTTACTATAAATGGAGTGCTAACAAGTACTATCAATGGAACAAAAATGAAATAATCCCCATAAACAGTAATGCTTTAATATAGTAGGTAATTTGAGGATGTTTAGTGACGGTTACATTTTCGACATGTTAGCATTACTCATAAATATATACATTTTTCTTGGAATCATTAATGCGAGTCTATAAAAATTCCAAAAGATACACGTGTTTCCAGATAAATAAAGAAATTTCAAAAATGTAAAAGCCTGGAAGGAATGTGCTTATTTTATATATGAGAGTATATTACATAGAGCCGAAGATTTTTTCTCCAAATGAGGCTGTTTTTAGTTTTATGGAAATGGAAGTAATTTAAGACTCATATTAGTGTAACAAAAGGGTGCTGCATTTAAATCTAGCCTCTGTTTTTTTTAAGCAGTTTAAAGCATACAGATAACTCTTTGGCAGTGTGAATTTGTGAGTTTCTCACTCCATGGGAAAATGTAGTAAATATGCATGAGGTTCTACAATAAGCATGCTGCCTAGGGGTCACACTCGACTCCTCTCTCACATTCGCCCCACACATTCAAAACATATCTAAAACCTGTCGCTTTTTCCTCCGCAATATAACAAAGATACGCCCTTTCCTTTGTTGCTCGACTGCTAAAACTCTGACTCAGGCCCTCATTCTCTCCCGTCTCGATTACTGTAACCTCCTGCTGTCTGGCCTTCCTGCCTCTCACCTGTCTCCTCTACAATCTATCCTAAACGCTGCTGCCAGAATCACTCTACTCTTTCCTAAATCTGTCTCAGCATCTCCCCTCATGAAATCCCTCTCCTGGCTTCCGATCAAATCCCGCAGCTCACACTCAATTCTCCTCCTCACTTTTAAAGCTTTACACTCTTCTGTCCCTCCTTACATCTCAGCCCTAATTTCTCGCTATGCACCATCCAGACTCTTGCGTTCTTCTCAAGGATGTCTTCTTTCTACCCCCTTTGTATCTAAAGCCCTCTCCCGACTTAAACCTTTTTCACTGACTGCCCCACACCTCTGGAATGCCCTTCCCTTCAGTACCCGACTAGCACCCTCTCTATCCACCTTTAAGACCCACCTTAAGACATACTTGCTTAAAGAAGCATATGAATAGCACTGTGGATATTCTGAACACATGATACTTAAAGCTTGGCCCCCTGCAGACGCACTTACCAGAACTTCCTCCTACTGTCTCTGTATGTTCTCCCTACCTACCAATTAGACTGTAAGCTCCTCGGGGCAGGGACTCCTCTTCCTTAATGTTACTTTTATGTCTAAAGCACTTATTCCCATGATCTGTTATTTATATTATCTGTTATTTATTTGATTACCACATGTATTACTACTGTGAAGCGCTATGTACATTAATGGCGCTATATAAATAAAGACATACAATACAGTAGCAAATGTGCCAGAGTTCTAATAGTAATATTGATCCTGAAGAAATATAGATTCATTGTACTGTAGGCCGTGATACTTTATAGGGGACCATTATGACAATTCTTCATAGATAAAATAATAATGTACAGGGCTTTCGGAATTTCATGTGTCTCATCGTCGTCAGTATAATTAAAGATAAAGTTTCTAATGCTCTGTACCGTATAATTTATCCATGAAGAACTTTCATGTGTGATACTTAATAACAAATTAAATGTGCAAATAAGTACCTATTGGTGCACCACTTATGCAGTATACCACACGTTTTCGGTGGTTTGGTCTGCATGGAGAGCAACAGCCTTTGGACAACCCTGTTGTGGACCTGGATCAGGTGGCGTGACATGTCCCATGCAGCAGGTACATCCTTGATCATATCCAGCATTGGCAACAAAACCGGGAATATTTTGGGATGTCTACCGGTATATCAGAAGAATGGAGAAATGCCAGTGACAGTATTAATGTGGTAATTGTAAGGAAACTCGGCTAACGGTTCCGTCTTCATTTGAGAACATATTATGCAGCATTGGACATATTCCTCTACTTCATTTTTCATTGGAAACCACCAACACCAACAATGAATGAATTTGAGAGCCTTTTGTACTCCTGGACGAACTGCTTAAGGGGGGTCATGACACAATTCCAGCAATCCTACACGTGGTACATAAATCTTGGTCCCTTTGTATATAAAGTTATGTAGAAGGAAAGGAGCACATGTTTCATCTAACAGGACTTTACATGTCCTGTTGGATGAAACATGTTGGTGTGTTTCCTACAACTTCATTGCTAAGCTGATTGTGCAATAAACACAATTGTACTACATCTGGAATTGCCCTATCTATTTTTGATCCACTGATGCGGAAGCTGTGCTCCTTTCCTTCTACATATCCTGATCTCTACCATTGAGGATTGCACTCTGCAGACTTTTTCCCTGTCTGGATTTCACTGTCAGGTAAAGGGCAACAGCCCCTATGTATTTACCTTTTCAGTGCCTGCTGTTTTATTTATCAAATAATAACAAATAGTAGTTTTTTTTTTTTAATTAAGCAGGGTAAATTCAGTAACAGCAACACTGCAGAACAACAAAAACAGCAGTGATCAATTCGCCAGAGGAAGCAAATAGAATGAAGATTTGCTTGTTGGAGATGAGAATAATAGTAAGGGATTGTGTAACATCCAACACCATCATTCAAAATAAATGATGGTGCACCACAACACAACCCCAAACTGTCAAATAATTATGTGTTCTGTATTGTGACAAACCTCAACAGTAAAGGACGTGGTCAAGGAGGGAGAGTAAGAAAAAGTATGTCAGACTAATTGAATTGGTACTAAGCCAATTGCTTTCAAGGTGAGGATGAAGAGGTTGAAGGATCTCCATCGCCAAGTAATTGATGAGGTGCAACTTGTGACGGTTCAGGGGATTCCTTCCCCTTCTTTCTCTCCCTCTGTCTCCTCTCTGGCCAATCCCTCTGCTTCTACCCACTCCTGTCCCACTCCGTCTCCCTCTCTCACTGCCCCATTACCTCAGCGCATGCCCCGCAGGTCGCGCGCACCCGCGCGGTCCCCGAGCCCCTGTGGCAACACTCCCCGCTCCCAGTCACTCCCCGTGCCTGCTGCCTGTACCTCACCTCCGGTGGCGGTCCCGTCAGGTCCTCTGCTCCTCTCCGCTGGCATGCCCGCGGCACGGCGCTCCGCGCGGCTGGTGACGCAGCCTGTGCGCGCGCACCCTCGGCTTACAGAGGGCGCGTGCACATGCTCCTCTAAACCCTGTCACGCCTCTGACTCCTCCCCCCATTTCTTGCAGGCGATCTCACTCTGTCCCTTCTCTCTCCTCCTCTTCTCTCCCTGACGTATCCTTGTTGTATCCCACTTCTCTCTCTGCTCCTCCCCTCTCTCCTATTGGTGTGTCTACCTTTATAATCCCTGTCTGTCCTCTCTTTCGTCGCTCTGCATAGTTCCTGTTTCCCTGTGTGTGCTGACCTATGCTGTGCTCCCTCTGTGTCCCTGCTGTTTCCTGCTCCTGTGTTACTTTGGATTTCCCTGGCTTTGACCCCTGCTTGTCCTGGACTAACCTGCTCTCTGTACCCCTTGAACCTTGCTACGAACTCGACCTTGCTGACCTCTGGAATCCTTGGACCTGGCTTTGTACTCTGATGACTCTACTCTCTGGACCCCTGGACATTGGCACACGGACACGAGCATTCTTACGCTTAACCCTACAAGGCATTGCAAGTATCTTACCCACTCTCTCAACAGGCCCAGTAACGCTATACCCCACTCCGGGCTTGCTCCCACTGCTGTGGGTGTGTTGTGTAATACCGTTCCCACCTCAGTACTGGGGTCCTGCCAGGTCTGCGGGCATACAGGTGTGACACAACTACAGGAACAGAATAATCAGAGCGCTCTGAGTCTAACACCAACCGTTCAAAAGAACAGAATTGCCAGGGGTGATACAGCTTCAAATGCTCGCTTTTGGTCCATAACCGTATCTCTTCAAGAATATCCCCCCTACTAACACCGTGCCAAATTATAAGTATTGCACCCTGACAGAAAACCAATGAGAAGGGATACAATGGGTGTTATGTGGCATTGGTCCCTTTCCCACTCTGAAGCTTACTACGTCTCGATTTCACTCCCTTGCACCATTGTCTCTAGGTTAGAGGTGGTGAATCTAGGGAAGAAGGAGGAAGTTCTAAAGGTGGGGAGATGGGTGGAGATGCAACAGAGACACTTCTCCTCACAAAAGGGGCAGACTGTGAAGCCCGTCTGTGCCTGGTGTGCCATCAACGAGGAGTGGGGACCTCCTTTGGGGAGTCATGGTGACTCTTCTACGATGACTCGGAGCAGGATCATCACGTCTAAAGACACATGAGGATGCAGAGGTTCACTGACACCACCACTCCCAGAGGTCACAGTGATTGTTCTGCATATGTTGCTGCAGAGCAGTCATCCCCAGGTGGCATTCACTCCTGCCCCTAAGCACCGCTGAACCACAAAGGATGCAGTATACCATCGCAGAGTCTCACACAGAACCATGGTGGGGCAATTTGAATAATTCACACACCAAGGAGGTGTCCCTCTGATGTTTGTGAGCTAGGGACTACCACCATAACTTCTTTCAGAGGCAAGTCCATATTCCCCCACCTCATCTTCTCCAAGAGGCTCCTGGCTAAGTTCCTCAGAAGAACCACCATCACCAGCACCAATATCACCGTCACCCTCCCCAACCTCGACTGATGCACCCCCTGGCCCAGACAGGCTTACAGCAATCACAACCACCTCACTGCTGGAAGCACTCACTATTGCTACCATACCTACTCCTCCTGCCTGTGGTTCCTCTTCTTGAAGCCCCACATCGCCCACCTGCTAATGCTTCTTCTACCCCAGCAACCACTGAAAAATCAGCAGTAGAGATGCTGGGCATAGATCCAGATCCAGGGACACCAATTTAAAACATTTCATTGTGGGACCAAGACATTGTGGGACCAAGCATTTCCTGCTCCCACACCAGTTCAAACAACAGATAGACTTGGGCAGAGGAAGCATTTATAGTCTCTGCTACTACACAGACAGAATCACTTGAAATCAATGACACAGAGAAAATAGCTGCTGACAAAGGTGGCCCTGGCAGCAACTCACTTTCCAAGAAACAGGCAATACCCTCCATAACCACAGTACTACCTGCTTCCTCTAAGGCTGCGTCCCTGCTAGCGCTGTGCGCGGCGTCGCTTGCTGAGTTCACTTTGTGCAAAATGAATTTCCATGTCCCTGCTCACGCAATGCGCGCTCATGCGTGGGCACGCACGCTCTCCCAAGCTTCACGCTTGGGAAGTAAAAAAAAGAGTGTTCGAAGCGCGCTCAATAGGCCCCCCCATGCAACCCCCCCACACGCGTTCGCTAAATTCGCAGGACACCCGCGCTCATGCTTGGAGAGTTGGTGACGTCACCACTCAAGTATGAGCACGGTCAGCGCCAGCGGGGCCGCAGTTTAAGACATAGCTACTTCTAAAGAGCGTAGCCTGTAGCTCTAGCTCAGTTTTCATTTATTCTTTAACCATAAGTAGTCAATATTTTCATATGAATATACTTTATTTTCTTGCTATTATTATTCAGGGCACAAGTCTACAACTGAACTCGAAGAGAGTTGGTGATAAGGAGTGTCTCAGTGAGTAAATACACTGACTGGCACTGAGTTTGGGAAAGTCACTTTATCTCCCTGTGCCTCAGGCACCAAAAACATAGATTCTAAGCTCCACGGGGCAGGGACCTGTGTCTGCAAAATGTCTCTGTAAAGCGCTACGTAAAACTAGCAGCGCTATACAAGAACATGCTGTTATTATTATTATTATGGTTTATTTAAAGCTGCCCTTTCAAACCATTACAGGGTCAGCTCAACATAGTAACTCAACAAAAAATGTTTAAATGACATAAGTTTAATTGTCCTTGTTCTAAAGATTCAACCACCCTTAAAGCAGCAATCCACGTAGCTCGAAATTATTTATTTTTTTACCGAAAAGTTAATTGGACTGTACCGCTGAACTGATTCGCGGTCTCCCCTGTTCCTCATCACCGAACTTTTCTGGTGGACGAAAAATGGCCACGTGTTTAGTGCTCCCTCTTCAGGCCAATGGAACGTTGCAACATTATCAGACTTTCTATTTGTGACCCTTTGGTCATGTTTGTAGTGTCAAAACAGCCACAAATAGCTACAAATCTCTGGGGAACATGGTGGCCCCAAAAGGTCGGGGGACCACTGATCATCTCCAATGGACGCCAAGCTCAGGTAAGCTTTAAAAAGAAATAATTTTGGGGGTATTGCCACTTTAAAGTTACTGACTTACTAATTACTATCTAGTGAAAATATATATATATATTTCTTCTTGCCGGTGTAACGGGTCTTGGTTCCCCAAATGCTCTTTTTAACAGTATCCTGTTATGTGTTGTGTTGCTTGATAAAAAGAACACCATGCAGGCCAAGTGTGATTCATCAAATTACTTTTATTGCAGAAACCTGGAATTGTGAAGACACATGAGGGTTTAACATATTCCATGTGTGCTTTTCTTCCAGTGCTTGATCCTCAAAGGCTCCCATGAAGTGGAGAGAGAGAGTGAGAAAACTACCAAAACTACCATTAATGAGAGGTACTGTATTCGGAGTAACAAATATATAGAATTAACACAGATAAAACATAGAAAATAGAATTACTATATAATAAAGTTACAATATTTTGCTTTCCCAAATGTTTAAACAGATTTAGTGAAAATGTAACACGGGTACAGTAATTTTTTAACATTAGACCGAGAACATGTGTGAAATATGTGTGAAAAACTAAGTATACCTTATGATTCAATAGCTTGAAGAACCTCCTTTAGCAGCAATAACTTGAAGTAATCGTTTTCTGTATGACTTTATCAGTCTCTCACATCGTTGTGGAGGAATTTTGGCCCACTCTTCTTTACAACGTTGCTTCAGTTCATTGAGGTTTGTGGGCATTTGTTTATGCACAGCTCTCTTAAGGTCCAGCCACAGCATATCAATTGGGTTGGGGTCTGGACTTTGACTGGGCCATTGCAACACCTTGATTCTTTTCTTTTTGTGCCACTCTGTTGTAGATTTGCTGGTGTGCTTGGGATCATTGTCCTGTTGCATGACCCAATTTCGGCCAAGCTTTAGCTGTCGGACAGATGGCCTCACATTTGACTCTAGAATACTTTGGTATACAGAGGAGTTCATGGTCGACTCAATGACTGCAAGGTTCCCAGGTCCTGTGGCTGCAAATCAAGCCCAAATCATCACCCCTCCACCACCATGCTTGACAGTTGTTATGAGGTGTTTGTGCTGATATGCTGTGTTTGGTTTTCACCAAACGTGGCGCTGTGCATTATGGCCAAACATCTCCACTTTGTTCTCGTCTATCCAAAGAACATTGTTCTAGAAGTCTTGTGGTTTGTTCAGATGCAACTTTGCAAACCTAAGCCGTGCTGACATGTTCTTTTTAAGAGAAGAGTCTTTCTCCTGGCAACCCTTCCAAACAAACCATACTTGTTCAGTCTTTTTCTAATTGTACAGTCATAAACTTTAACATTTAACATGCTAACTGATGCCTGTAGAGTCTGAGATGTAACTTTTGTTTTTTTTTGCAATTTCTATGAGCATTGCACGGTCTGACTTTGGGGTGAATTTGCTAGGACGTCCACTCCTGGGAAGATTGGCAACTGTCTTGAATGTTTTCCACTTTTGAATAATCTTTCTCACTGTAGAATGATGGACAAACACCTGAATGCTCCAGACCAGCAAACTGCTAAAACTTCAGTTTTTATAGAGGTGGTCACACTGGCTGATGATCAATTAATCAAGGGCTTTTGATTAGCAGCACCTGTCTGCTACTTAGCATCTTAATTCCTATGGAAGCAGTAAGGGTGTGCTTAGTTTTTCACATGTGGCTTCTCCATTTTGGCTTTATTTTTGTTAAATAAATCATGACACGGTGTAATATGTCATGTGTTGTTGTTCTTCATCTGAGGTTGTATTTACCTAATTTTAAGACCTGCTAAGGAACAGATGATTGTTATTATGTCCTGATATGTAAAACCATAGAATTCAAAGAGGGTGTACTTTCTTTTTCACACAACTGTGTATATGTTTGTGTATATATATATATATATATATATATATATATATATATATATATATATATGCGTGCGTGCGTGCGTGCGTGCGTGTGTGGAAAGACGATAAGCGCTTAAAAGAACTAATACCAATACCAATTAAACAAAACACCACTTTTGAATTATACAATTAAATAATAATCACTAACATAAATAAACAACCTTTAGGAGGTGCTACCAGAGTGAATAATCCCTATTTCAATGCTGCAAGTTAGGTCCTCGACCCCACAGATGCCGAGAAGAAATTGATGCTGCAGATGACCTAGGCGCAGAGAACAGGGAAGAAAAAATATGGGGCAGGAAAGGAGGGGAGGGGGAAGAGAAAAAAGAACATAGAGTAGTATGTCTTAATATGTATCCTCAGATAAACGGTAAGAGATGCAGGTAGGTTGATTCAAGCGTTTCTCCACACTGTGGAACTGGATCTCCAAAGGGATCTGGAATCTCCTATAGCCCTGATTGCATAATGCCACAGGATCAGCAGGACAAGAACTTCCAAGTAAAGCCTAATAACGTTAGAACAGGATCTTGATAGAGTATTTCAACCCTAATGGCCCTTCACAGGAATATATTCCATAGAACAGGATATAGATAGAATCATCAACTCAGGGGTATATTATATAGGGAGGTACTCAAATGAGTGTAAGTATTGCTATTTATTGAAAATATAAAAAATCTAATCCATAGGTATTACACATACAAAATGCATAAAAAAATAGCATAAAAAGTTAAGTCTCTCACACTTAGCTCCTGGATCTCTGGAAGTAAACCAGCATTAGTCCTACTCTCACTGCACAACTGTATCCCATGGAGCTTAAGGCTCTCCACTTGGTACCTGTATCTCCAATGTTATAAAATGGGAGTATGTTGTCCCAGTAGTGATGAATATCCACCATATTAGCCTGTCTTCTATGTGTGTCGCAGGTGGTGGGGGTTAAATTGCATGTCGGTCCACTTCGATATACAACCGTCTCCTCCCCACTCTCCACTTCCACGTCTCGTCACGTGGGACAGCCACCTCTCATTTTGCGCGATCTTTGCTTTACTCCATCGGCTAGGCTTCACAGAACTGCCTCCGAATTCTCCCAAAAGTTATTATCCAGCTGCACCACTACAAACAGTACACAGATACTTGTCCAGAATAATCCACTCCTATTGAAACGTACTCACCCTACGCGTTTCAACTTTCATCTTCGTCAGGATTCAGTAGGGAGAGTGGGAGTTAACCCAGGATTTTTTTTATTATTAAAGGAGGTATTCTGGTACATTGCAGTAACTTGCACTACAAGAGATGCAGACAGTGATCATATGGTACGATTGGAGGAGTTGGTAGAGTTACTTGAAGGCTATACAGTAATTAATGGTGTGTGTTTGATGCAGGTGCAAAAACATAGTAAATCACAGACACACTGCCTGTAGTTCATGTCAGGTTGTCAGTTCAGTCTGAAGTTCAGATTGTCTGGTTGAGCCACTAATGTCATTATCGTGGTGGGAATTGGTTGATTTTATGGTCAGACTCATGTATAGGAAAATAAATGTCATGTACTGTACCATGTTCTGTATGGACCAAAACTTATTTTGGAGATCTCCTGTTCCTATTATAGTGCTAGTATCTGTGCCATGGTTACTTTCAAATCCATCACAATGGTTTGGAGAGTGTAAAAATTTTTTATCCAACCCGAGTACAGGCAATTAGCCCCTGCACCATCATCAGATATAGGGATAAAATATGAGTTGCTCAATATATTATGGTGTTAACACTGTAGTGATCACCGAAGTTAGCATCTTTGTTACAAGGCAGCTGCTCTTCAAAGATATTATGAGACTGATATGACAATTCCGAACCACCATTGCAGGAGAGAGATCTTATTTTCAAATGTAATAGAGTACTTGCAAAATGTAATGATCTGTAAGAAAAATATTGTTACTAAGATTTCAAAATAAAGACTATTCATGGAAAGATTCAGTAGGAGAGGTATGCAAAGCTTTGCTCCATACATTGCCTCTCACCCTTCTTGACAGCAAAAATTAAAATTATACAGGTACTGTATTTGTGGCATTCTGGAATATAGAGACTAAGAACATAGGGGCCTATTCTATAAGCCTCAATAAGCCATTTATTGAGCCCTTATCAGCCAAAATACATACTGCTGTTCAGTAAGCCTCGATAAGTGGCGATAAAGGCATAAATCGCCCAATTTTTCAGCCGTCAATAAAAAAACGGCGGCTGACCGGTGATAAGCGACTTATCGGCAGGTTCTGAAACTCGTGCAATTCTAGTAGCCTTGATTAGTTTATCGAGGCCTATTACGGCTCTTGAATGGTGAGTTTCAACCGAAATCTTCACTCCAGGAAAAGTTGGCGTGAGGCTGGGGAGAACATGCAGAGAAGGCGGCGAGAGAGGACTCAGAAAAAAAAATGCCTTTATATCCTGCATCGGATTGATGCCAGGGGTCTCTGGAGCTGATACACATTAATATCAGCACCGAAGACCCCCGGCATAAATCCCATGCAATAAAAATGCATTTACAGACAAC